>NC_139907.1:2506362-2526362 GCF_905171665.1 Trachurus trachurus | reverse complement strand
TCTTCTTCCTCCTCTCCTCCTCCTCCTTTCCTCTGTTCTGTCATTTATCTTCATCACTCCCTCTCCGTCCTCCTGTTCTCCTCTTTTCCTCCTCCAATCAATTTCTCTCTTTGTCCTCCGACTTTTTCTCCTTTTTCGTCTTTCTCATCATTTCATTTCGTTTTCATTGTACTCATCTCTCTCTCTCTCTCTCTTTGGCTCTGTACTCCCTCGTTTTTTTTTTTACCTGTCGTCCTTTTGTCCGACTTTCATTTGTTTCTCTTCATCCACTTCCCTTCTTTCTCGTCCTCTCCATCTCATCTCTTCTATGCCTCCTCCTTTTGTCTTCTTTCTTTCTTTTTCTCTCTCTATCTTTTAGTCTCTTTCCTCTCTACTACGTTCATTCATCCTGTCATCCCTCCTCCTTTCATTTCTTTTATTCTCTTCATTCTTTTTTTTCTTTTTCTTTTACTTCTCTCTCTCTCTCCCTCCTCACCTGTCCTCTCTCCGTCCCTCCTTCTCCTCCTCCTCTTCTTCCTCCTCTTATTATTTCTGCCTGTGTTTAGTTGGCTGCATTCAGACAAGGTCATGGAGCTGTGTGTGTGTGTGTGTGTGTGTGTGTCTCTGTGTGTGTGTGTGTGTGTGTGTGTGTGTGTGTGTGTGTGTGTGTGTGTGTGTGTGTGTGTGTGTGTGTGTGTGTGTGTGTGTGTCTCTCTCTGTGTGTGTGTGTGTGTGTGTGTGTGTGTGTGTGTGTGTGTGTGTGTGTGTGTGTGTGTGGCCGCCGCCGCCGCTCTGCCTCGTCTCATCCAGGCACTCAGCCAAGAGAGAACGTCTTGATCCTGCACTCAGGACATTGTGAGAGAGTGTGTGTGTGTGTGTGTGTGTGTGTGTGTGTGTGTGTGTGTGTGTGTGTGTGTGCGTGAAGCATTTGTTTGGTTGTACAGAACAGTATAATATGTGTAATGCTCTAATGGCCGACAGAACAGAGGGAGAAGAGAAGAGCTGTAGTGACTTTCACTGTTGCAGATCTTTATACCTGACTGTTGAGTGAGTGTGCGTGTGTGTGTGTGTGTGCGTGCGTGTCAGTGAAGGTGAATATTCCTGTTTCCTGTGAGTCAGAGTCAGAATAAACAGATGTAAACGTGTTGGGATTTTTTTTTGCACAAATCCAAAAACACATTCATCATGCCACTGCAAAAACTCAACATCTTTCTGAAAATATTTGTCTTATTTCTTGTCAAAATGTCTCATTTCTAGTCAAAACTAAACTCTTTCCACTTTAAATAAGACTCATCACCTTAAAAATGAACTTGTTTTTAGATCATTTCTATTTGTTTCAAACATATTTTCACTTGAAATAAGTAGAAAAATCTGTCAGTGAAAGTTTGTTTTTTGTGCTTGTAATAAGAAAGAAGTCGATTCTTCTACTTATTTCAAGTGAAAATCTGCTTGAAAGAAGTAAAAAGTGTCTAAAAACAAGCTACTTTTTATGTGATGAGTCTTATTTTAAGTATAATGAGATTTGTTTTGACTAGATATGACATGATATTGTCGGTAAGATTTTGAGTTTTTGCAGTGCGACTTTGAATAATATCTGAGTTTTTCAGAAAGTCTCACATTAATTAATCAGATGAGAATTAATAAATAAATACAATCTGTGCAGTATATTTGTTTATTTTACTATTTATTTATTTTATGTATTTAACCTGATGGCTGAGGTTGTTGTTGCCAGGTTGGTGTGAGACTGTGAAACCTCTGGTCAGTGAACACAACACACCTGGCAACGTTCGTTAGAGCTCGAGCTGCTTCACTTCAAATAATGTCTGAATAAATATGGCTGTCGTGATGCATTCAAGGGGTGTCAGAGGAATCGGGAAATAAAAGTTCTTGTCTAATTTTTTTTATTTATAGCCTACTCTATTATTATATATATTATTTATATATTTTTTTACGCCATTTGTGGATGAAATCATGGATGAAAGTTAAACTTTGTGTGATGATGTGAAACTTAAGCTTCATGGTTCCATATTGATTATTTTTGATAACACTTAATCATTAAAACAGAGCTCCTCCATGTTATTTTGTTGCGCAATCAGACTTTAAAGCGTGTGATGCACAAAGCTCGGAAATCCAGACCGATCCGAGCAGCACCTGAATGCACCATCACTTTTTTAAAATGCTTTTCTGTTGTGAACCAACGAGACACAGTGTTTGTTTAGAGACGCTGCAGAGCCATGCTAGCAGTTTCCCTTCACTTCCAGTCTTTATGCTAAGCTACGCTAACCAGCCACTGATCTCCAATACAACAGTATTTACACAAACTGTAATAAATCTCCTCATAGCTTTCTCTCTCTCTCTCTCTCTCTCCTGCTTCCAGTCTCACACACTCACACTGGTGTTTCTCTTCTTCCTCTTCTTCTTCTCCTCTCTCTCTCTCTCTCTCTCTTTCTTTAATTTGACCAGAATATTTTGCTTTAATGCATTTTTTTTTAAATAAAGTCAGCGTTAATATTCAAAACTGCAGCTTATCAATGTTTCTCTCTTTGCCAAGCAGCCCATAAATATTAATGCCGATCGGCCACGCTTCCTCGACGCGCCGCTGCATCGCCGCCTCCCTGCACAGTCTCGTGTGTGTGTCTGTGTGTCTGTGTGTGTGTGTGTGTGTCAGGCAGACTCGGAGAATATGTGTTTGTGTGCGCTGTCTGTGTGTGGTTGTGTGTGTGTGCAGGTGATCTACATTTTGTCTGGGAATTTGTGTCTATGTCTTTATTTCTGTGTGTGTGTGTGTGTGTGTGTGTGTGTGTGTGTGTGTCAGGTTGTTTCTTTGTCAGTGTGTAGTAAAAACATTTGCTGTGTGTGAGAAGAGAGAAGCTAAATGCCCCTGCAGTAATTCTCTTCAGGAATAATTGCCCTGCATGTGGTAAATGGTTTATTTTCTGTCTCAGGTTCACAGCCACCAACAACACTGACACACACACAAACACACAAACAGAGGCTGGACACACACATAAAATAAACCTGAGCTCACATGAAGACGCTCCATGTCCACATTATGATGCAGATACTTTCTGAAAATACTTCTTTTTCTCTCCAATTTGTCGTTTAATCTGCTGCACAAGTGAAAACTTCAGCTCAGAAAACATGTTTCACATTGTCGGATACATTCTCATCAAATCTAGATCATTTAAAGGGGAGATACTTACAGGTGAATAGGGTCAAAATTACATATTTAACCATGTAACTTCCCATGTTCATCACTTACATTAAGACAAATGCTTTTTGTATCACAAGTTTTGTCAAATTTTATGTTTAAATATGTAAATGAGGAAATGTCTAATTAAATATGTGCTAATTTGCATATATTTGAAAAATGTATACAATTCTTGTTTTATTTTGTTGACATATTAGAGTCAGAAGTTTTTACAGAGGAGGATTTTGGATATCTCTTTTTATCACTCTGTAAATGAGAAAATACTGTCACCAGCCCTAAAAAAAAATCAGATTTTGCCATATTTTTACTAATAAAATGTTGTATAAATGAGGCTGTGAATGATATATCAACAATCCCCTCTGTAAAAACCTTCAGAATATAGAAAGGGATCAAAGTGGAAGGTTTGGTGTCTGTAAACTTACTGCTGAAGTGGAGATTTCTAGCTCAGAGTCTGAGTCTGAAAAACTCATTTTGAGAAAACGGCCTTTAAAGACTTGGACTGTAAAATTCCATATAGATTGTTAATGTAAATCGTACTTTTACGATTTGTTGCGGATACAAAGGAAATGACAATTTTTGGAGCCTACATAATTGTTCAGGAGAGAGAGAGAAAGAGCTTTACAATGATACCTGACATGACATGGGTCAGACAAAAGTAGCATGTTAACTTTTGGTGAATTTAGGAGAAATGTACTGACGATAGAGACAAAATGAAGAAAATAGCCACCTTTATGTGGATTTTCTATACCATTTCTTTCAACTTTTCTGAAAAAATACACATTAAGGAAGAAAAATAGCCCAAAATCTCCCTTAATGACATAAATACAATTTAAATATTGCTATTCAGACACAACATGTCATAATATTAAAGCTCTGTATCGTATATTAATGTCCATGTGAGCTACTGTTACTTTGTGATGTCACAACAGCCAACATCTTGCAGGATTTGGTTTCTCAGAGTGTTTAAGCAGCTGTGTGTGTACTACAGTATTTACTCCCGTGTTCCCTTTGAGGCGCTTAAATCTGATTTGTGTTGAAATGTCGATGCTGTCGACAAGAAATGGAGAGAATCAAAAAGAAGGAGAGCGAGTGAAAGACGTGGAGAAGAAGTGATGAGACAGGGAGGGAGAAGAAAGAGTGGAAGGCAGACAGTGATGTAGTGAGCTGTTGAAATCTTCTGAAAGCTGATGGGAATGCGCATACACAAACACACAAATACACACACACACACACACACTTACACCTTGACATCTCATGGCTTGCAGCTGTCTCTCTCCACACACACACACACACACACACTGAGAAACCCTGACACTGACAGTTCATGGCGGCGAGCGAGCTGTCTTGCCGGACACACAGCTTCACTGAAACCCATACATATGAATTAGCCGACTGTTTATGCTGTGTATCCGTGTGTGTGTGTGTGTGTTGGAGATGTAATATATACATACCATCTATATACCTGGTTTCAACTGGTGTGTCTGAGCAGGAAACCTGGACTGAGGAAGAAACAGGAAGCAGCTACTTAAAGCGTCTTTGAGCATCTTAAATAAAATAAAATGTAGCCTTTTCTTATTATCTTTATTCTACTAACAGCCTAACTAGGGACGGAAGTTGGAAACTAGCATTAGCTATAATCTCTGTATGCAGAACATCAGTCACATTGACTTGTTTGTAACGAGTGGAAGTGTCACTATGTTAACCTGCATTGTCCCTATCAAATAAACTGAATTAAATTAAATTATTATTAAAGGAGCCATTATTATTATTATTATTATGAGCAGATGGGATGTTGCAGACATAGATATAGATGCTGCATTGAGTGCTGAGTTGTACGCCATCGTCGCCGCCATATTGGATGTGGCAGAACTTTATAAAACACCTTTCTACAAAGTGCTATATAGCCTACGTTAATGCCTCTCATTTACCCATTCACACACACACACACACACATGTATTTAGGAAACAGATTGGCACCAAAAATACATCCTACATATATGTAATATTATGATAATCATTCCTGTTTAGCATTGGCACCAAACCGACGTATGTATTTTTCTGAGTGTTTACAGTTACCTCTGTTTTTGTAGCTAATGTTGCTACAGTGATAAAAACTATTTATCAAAAGGGGAACTATGCAAGTCCGGTCGCTTTTTCGCTGTTTTGCTGCTTCAGCCATTGTTCTGTTTACAGTGTTTCTAGTTGGCTACAGATCCGACAGTGACTCGGTATCGGAAAATGACTCTCCACGGCGGTCTGGGGCTAGCTGGTTAGCATGCTAACTTCTATAGAAACTGAGATGTGATAGGTCTTCTAGATGGATAAGTAGGCTAGCTAGCGGCATAGTGATGCAGGTACTGGGTTCGATTCCCCTTGTTCTCCCAGTCCATAAACACATTAGAATGATTAGCGACTCTAAATTGCTCATAGGTGTGAATCTGAGTATTTGAGGTTGTTTGTTTCTATTTGCGTTTGGCTAAAACAACTCTGTCTGGTAACGTTGTGTTATTATCTCATAGCGTGGTGAATGTGCAGGTCACAACTTGTCCACCAGAGCGTTGTGGAGTTGTTGGATTGTGTATTTGATGAGTTTGATGAGGGAAACCAAGAAATCCCATAATGAGCCTCTGTAGCGTAGCTCTGAGCAGCTCACGGCTCTGCTCCGCCGTTCTAAAAACAGCTTGCACCGACAATTAAAGGTAACGAACCTACTGCTATGACTATAGGGATTATGGCAATGGGCCAATTTGCAAAAAATGTTGAACTATCCCTTTAATTGAGCTGCGTACATTTTTATTTTAGCTGCAAAACCCTGAACCAGCACAGTTACTGTTGGAAGAAGGACTATCAATCCAAACAGGAAGTAAAGAGGTTGTGTAAAGTCAGTTATTATTATGGTTTTAAGCATCATAACTGGATGGAAGGAACATGTTTGGTGAATAAAAACAGGCGTGTGTGTGTGTGTGTATGTATGTGTGTGTGTGTGTGTGTGTGTGTGTGTGGCTGGTGTTGATGTCTGAGCCTGTGACTCCTGCTCTGCTGTAAATGACCTTGACAGTCATTGGTTTTAGGACGACACGCTGTTTTTCTTCCAAACTGTATTAGTCCTTTATGTGTAATGAGATTCACACATATACTAAAGGCGTGATTAGCATATATATTGTATTGACACAGTGGCAATATGTTCTCTCTCCTTCTTTATCTATCTGTCTTCTCTCTCTCTCTCTTTCTCTATACCTTTCTTTCATTTTTCCTCCTCCCTCGCTCCGTGCCCTCCCCTCCTCCCTCCCTTCTTCTCTCTCTCTCTCTCTGTTGCACTTTGAAGTTGAAGCTGTGCTGTTTTCTGTAATTTTTATCTGCACAACACGCAGTCGCCACATTGCTGCGATTATTTACAGTAAGAGGAGAAAACGCGTCGCCTCAGACGGCAGAATTTGTCGTCCCACCCCCCTCCTCCACTCCTCCACTCCTCCACCCCTCCACCTCTCCATCCCCCCGTCCCCACATTTCATTTTTACATTTCCACAGCTCGGCTCGGCCTCTTATTCATGTTATTGACTGTAGAGAGGAAGCAGCAGCAGCAGCAGCAGCAGCCGACACGCCGGCGGTCAGAGGTCACACACTTTGGAGTACGGCTAGAAAATACAATTTTACACACAGGCTTTTTTCTGTTTATCTTTTTTTTCCCCCCTCTCCACTTCTATTTCCACTGCTTTTTATTAGTGACACTTAATACTATCTAGCTACACACTATTAGACGTCTGTGAGAAGAGGTTTTATTATAGAAGAGCTTATTAATCAGAACATAATGATAATAAACAAGGATAATATTTATTTAGATTGCACTTTTCTTATTAAGAGGGTTGCAAAGTGATTTACAAGAAGAACAAAATAGTGATAAAACAGTAAATACAGTAAAATTAGAAAAAAAAGAATCACAACAGTGTTTCTGGGGACGCGATAAAGCGAGGGACCGGTCACAATGGCTGTGTCCGAAATCACTCACTCATTCCCTACTCGCTACTCACTATTGAATTCAATATAGCGGACTATATAGTAGGCTAACTCACTGGTAAAATGAAAAACACTAATTAAATTGTTCCGACCGCGATCGTAACGGCCGGTGTAGGCATTAAGACACGTGTGTAGGTACCAAAATAAAAAGAGGAGTAAAGCGATATATTAAGCGGCAATATATACTATATATATATTTAAGCATCAAAGATGTTCAATCAAACCCACATAGTTTGAAACAATGTTCAAAACACACACAGCCAGTGTCACAACTAAGCATACAAAGTCTGCTAGCTCAATGCTAACGTATAATGTAAAACCTCATAGACGGGCTAACAGAAATTAGCATCGCTATCCAGAGTCTTCTAGACTGTAGAAGTTGTGCAGACAGTTTCCTGTTAGTGGGTTTGACAATAAGCTGAGTTTGTTTGGTTTATTATTAGAACGTTAATATCACAGGATTCACATGTTATTGATCAGTTATTATTGATCACATGGACTCACACTAACAAACTGCTGCTGTTTTTTGAATGTGTTCTACAGTACATGAGTCTGTTTTATTTTGTCAGAGGAGAATAAAACGTGTTATATAAATTGAATGTTGCCTGAGCTTCAGCTCCAGAGATGGAGGAACTCTCTCTCTCTCTCTCTTTTCTTCTCTTTCTTTCATTCATTCATGGTGTCCATTAGCGCTCCTCTGTCTCTTGCCAGCCATTCACACTGCCCATGGAGACCGAGCACACGCACACACAGACTCACACATACACACACACACACTAATACACACACATAGAGAGGCTGTGTTAAGTTTCCGTGGTTACTGAATGCCTTTTTCATTGACTGTCCGTTACCATGGAAGTGAAAGGACGAGAGGAGGTGAGAGACGATGATTAGAGGAGAGGAGATGGAGGAGATGATGAAAAGAGAAGTAGAAGAAGGAGCTGCAAAAAAAAACAGGTAACAGGATAAACGAGGAGATGAAGAGGAGGAGGAGGAGGAGAGGAAAGGAAGGAGGGAAGGAGAGGGAGAAAGGAAAGTGAAGAGGAAAGGAAAGAAGGAGTGTTACTGTGTTAAAACCACAATGTGTTTGACACGCAGCAGATTTCAGACACACGGCTTCACACAGGACGAGTCCTGTCGGGGGGAAGTTGATTTGTGGATCAGATAACATGATTCGGTCCAGCCGAGAGACAACACACACACACAGACACACACTTATACACACACACACATGCACACACACATTCTCACAGATGCACCGTGAACGCACACAGATTCGACTGACATGCATAAATCCAGCCATGCATAAATACATGCATAATCTATGGAGAGGAGCGTTCCTACAGGCGTGTTGGCCTTGTGTGTGTCTGTGTGTGTGTGTGTGTAGTGTGTCTGTGCATGTGTGTGTATGTGTGTGTATAGTGTCTGTGTGTATTGTGGGTGTCTAATTGCTGAGAAGTGTCTTGGCTCTCTTCCATGACAGTGTCTCTTTCTCTTTTTGCCAGGAATTAGACTGTGATTGGCTACACACACACAAACACACATTCACAAAACGCACACACACACACACACACACACACACACACATACAAAACGCACACACAAACACACACATTACACACAGACACACACACACAGTAATTACAGTGCTGCCACCTTCTTGAGCTCATTGAGCAGCTCACATTTCAAGTACATGAACCTCGGTTTGGTTCCTTCCCTCCACTGAACACGTCTTTAGAAACTATTTATATTAATAGTTAAAATAAACTTTATAAACTATCAGCAGAATATTGGCAATAATTTATAATCAATTATTAGTTTTTATTAGTCTTTGCAATACATCGTCATTGATTGGTTGGTTGGAAACAGGCGGGAAAACTATAGCGATACTCTGGTTAGTGGTTACAATATTAACCACCTCTGCTCCCGTTGTAGTACTCATCGTGACCACTAGGTGTCGCCTAGCAACAAAACGTCACATAGCTAATAATCTGGGGGACGCTACTGTTTGTTGCATTCTGGGGAATTATCACAATCTTTTATCTTTTATCTGATGTTACGACACAGGACGATCACCGAGACGCCGATGGCATCCTGCAGAGTGAACGACGAAATATTATATATATACGATACAATCAGATCAACTTTATTGATCTGATTGAGAAATGATTGATTATTATAAAGCTTAAAGCAAAAAAAATGAATGAAAATGAATTTCAGTGAATCTGAAAACGTCTCATTAATAAGTAATTAATTATTTGAATATTTTGTCTGCTCTTCCTTCATCATCTTCCTCCTCCTCCTCCCTCCTACACCCCCTTTCTCTCCCTCCTCTTCCTTTTCTCCCTCTTCCTCTCTCTCCCTCCTCCTCCCCTTCCTCTCTCCCTCTTCCTCCCTCTTTCTCCTCCTCTTCCTTTTCTTCCTCCCTCTCCCTCCTCCTCACCTTCCTCTTTCTCCTCTTCTTCCTCCTCATCTTCCTCCCTCTCCCTCCTTCTCTCCGTCTTCCTCCCTCCTCCTCCTCTCCCTCCTCCTCCTCCTCTTCCTTTTCCCTTTTCCTTCTCTTCCTCTTCCTCCCTTCTCCTCCTCTTTCTCCCTCCTCCTTTTCCTCCTTCTCTCCTCCCTCCTCCTCACCTTCCTCTCTCCTCTTCCTTTTCTCCCTCTTCCTCTTCCTCCTCTCCCTCTTCCTCTTTGATTCTCTCCCTTCTCTTCCTCCCTCTCCCTCCTCCCCCTCTTCCTCCTCCTCCTCTTCACCTTCCTCTCTCTTCCATATCTCCCTCTCCCTCCTCCCCCTCTTCCTCTCTCCTCTTCTCCCTCTTCCTCCTCCTCCCCCTCCTCCCCCTCCTCCTCTTCTTCCTCTTCTCCACGCTGCAAATCAGATATGACAGGAAATATTGTCCTTGTAATGGAGACTCAGGGCACTCTGCCTCCGCGTCTCTGAAACACACACACGCCGCTAAATACACCGATATACATCCACACAAAATGAAAACACACACACACACACACACACACACACACACACACACACACACACACACACACACACACACACACACACACACACTTCAATCCTCCACACATACACACACACACAGTTACACACAGATTGTACCTGTACACGGTTGTTGAACTGACTCGTGTCGAGTTATTGTCCTCTCTCCTCTTCCTGTCTTTCTGCTCGATCGTTATCGTTGCCGCCGGCAGCCGACCGGACAAAGCAGTGACATCATTATCTCCTCAGTCTTTTAATTAACTAACTATTGTACTGTCCCTTTTCAATTATTATATTTTTTTGCTAATCCTATTAATTAGCTAAAGGGCTTTAAACTGAGCTGGTTAGAGGCTTAAAACATCTGTTGATATCTGCAGCGCGTTTCTGTGTGTGTGTGTGTGTGTGTGTGTGTGTGTGTGTGTGTGCGTGTGTTTTAATTGATTCTGTTTTGACGTCGTCGACATTTACAGGAAATATGTGAACGAGCCTGAAGGGTTCAGCCTCTGGAGACCCAGAATGTCAGACTGACATGTAAACAAACCAAACAAACCTCCAGGAAGAGGAGAAGGAGGAGGAGGAGGAGGAGGAGGAGGAGGAGGAGGAGGAGGAGGAGAGGAGGAGACCTACACTGCAAAAACTCCAAATCTTTCCAAGAATATTTGTCTTATTTCTTGTCAAAATGTCATTTCTAGTCAAAACTAATCTCTTTCCACTTAAAATAAGACTCATGACCTAAAAATTAACTTGTTTTTAGATAATTTTACTTGTTTCAAACTAATTTTCACTTAAAATAAGTAGAAAAATCTGCCAGTGAAAGCAAGTTTTTTGTGCTTTTTTTTGTGCGTAATAAGGAAGAAAAACTTGCTCCACTGTCAGATTTTTCTACTTATTTCAAGTGAAAATCAGCTTGAAAGAAGTAAAAAGTGTCTAAAAACAAGCTACTTTTTATGTGAGGAGTCTCATTTTAAGTAGAATGAGATTAGTTTTGACTAGAAATGACATTTTGACTAGAAATAAAACAAATATTCTTGGTGAGATTTTGAGTTTTTACAGTGAAGACCTTTTAAGCATCGTGATGTGACGTTTGTCGGGTACGTACGTACCGAACCGTGACTTTTGTGTACCGTTACACCCCTATTTATTACAGAACAGTCTGATGTAGCGCCTTTATTTTGAAATCAGTGCTTACGTTACTTGCAGGTGGAGGAGCTTCCCACGAAATTTTGAAATCTCGAAGCTAAGTCAGAAAAAAATTACCCTGAAAAAAAGTAAATACTTAGCAGAAAAACAGAAAAAAAATATTAGAAAAACAAACCAAAAAACAAATTACCTCGAAAAACAGACTTTTTTTTATTCAAGTGAATACGCTTCGTACCTGTTTGATCTCGGTGGATGGATGTGAAGTGAACTGACTGGAATGGGAGCGACTTTCTCCAGATCGCAGACGGAGACTATGGAGTCGGACCGATGGTCGTCGTCCGTTGTGTTTATAACGTTGTTGTGTTTTTTAAAAAGTGCAGCTTGTTTTTGTGCGGTTGTGTGAAGAGAAACACAACATGAAGAGATGAAGCAGTGGAAACTGACAGAAACTAAACCTCCTCCTCTCTGTCTCTGTGGACTCGTCGTCCTCTGAAACATCTCCATCCCTCAGCTCCACAAAGGAAAGTCACCCCCCGACTTCCCCAAATAACACAACACACACACAACACACACACACACTCGCACGACTTCACTTCCTTTTGTGTCTTTTAACCACGTTTTAGTTTCGCCCTTCAACCGTGGGACTTCAATCCCTCACGTTCAACCCAAAAAACGTCATTCTTCAGCTTTTATTCCCTTTTTTTTGTTTTTTTCAACAAGTAGGAGACAGTGTTTTTCACTTCTCCTTGACTCTGAAGGATATAGAGAGAATAAAACAGAAGGAGCGAGAGAAAGAGAGGGAGGGGTGACAGAGAGGATAAAAATCTGAAACAAAGACGGAGAGAATGGAGAAATTTTAATCTAAATCTCTTCTCACTTTTCACACAAACACACACAGAGAGAGAGAGATGGAGGGAAGTGTGAAGTGAAGATGCAACAGTATATATATTTTTTCTCTTTCTCTCTTTCTCTAATTTGCATAAGTGGGCGTCGGCTTCCCCCACGTCGTCCTCCAATCCAATCAGAGCTGTGGGTTGAAGAGCTCTGATTGGCCCCGAGATGTGAAGGGCACAGCGACCACGGGCAGCGGCGACACCTCTGTGAATTATTAACGGGCAGCATCGTCGCTCTATCCATCATTTTAAACGCACACAGACACACACACACACACACGGACACACACACACACACACGCTCCCGTATAACTATATTAAGAGAGATATGAATAGAGACGGAGTGAGAGAAGGGAAAAGACAAATCTGTCCTTCTTCTTTATCAGCGGCGTTTTAAACGAGCAGCACTGAACTGGGTGGTTTCACATTAAGCCCAACGATTTTATCAGCCAGACGTCTCTTTAGTGTATTTAAATGGGCTCTTAGCAAGGTTAAAGCACACACACACACACACACACACACACACACACACACACACACACACACACACACACTGCTCCAACTGCAGCTCTGGGATTTCTTCTACGTTTCACCGCCGTAAACACAAACCTCGTCCCGTCACTGTACCGACGAATCAGAGCAGAGATCTGCTGCAGGATTATGGAACATCTGGAAGCCACCACAGATTAAGAAAAACACCTCAAAAACATTTAAAGGGATAGTTCAACGTTTTGGCAAATTGGCCCATTGCCATAATCCCTATAGTCATAGCAGTAGGTTCGTTACCTTTAATTGTCGGTGCAAGCTGTTTTTAGAACGGCGGAGCAGAGCCGTGAGCTGCTCAGAGCTACGCTACGGAGGCTCATTATGGGATTTCTTGGTTTCAAACTCATCAAACTCATCAAATACACAATCGAACAACTCCACAACGCTCTGGTGGACAAGTTGTGACCTGCACATTCACCACGCTATGAGATAATAACACAACGTTACCAGACAGAGTTGTTTTAGAGGGAAATTCATGCAAAACTGCTGATGCACGTTGCCTTCAGGGACAGTTTTTCATCAAGCAGTCTCTGTATTTCCCTCCATGTGGTTGTCAGTTGTTTGACATGTGATGCCTTCAAAGGCGCAAAAAAAAAGACACTATGACCTCAGATATTGGCTGAAAATCCTTAAATTTCAGCGTCAAAATGAATCCACTTCAACCATTAGCTGCTTCAATTTAACATTTCAGCTTTAAGGATTTTAACACTGAAGTTTTACATTTTACAACACAACAAGTGAGTTTTTACAACGGCTCAATACAGGGACAGAGATGTTAAAGGGATAGTTCAACATTTTGGCAAATTGGCCCATACAAGACAGATTTGTTTTTAAGATTTGTGAGGTAAATTCATGCAAAACCGCTGATGCGCGTTGCCTTCAGGGACAGTTTTTCATCAAGCAGTCTCTGCATTTCCCTCTAAAACAACTCTGTGTGGTAACGTTGTGTTATTATCTCATAGCGTGGTGAATGTGCAGGTCACAACTTGTCCACCAGAGCGTTGTGGAGTTGTTGGATTGTGTATTTGATGAGTTTGATGATGAGGGAAACCAATTAAGAAATTCCATAATGAGCCTCCGTACCGTAGCTCTGAGCAGCTCACGGCTCTGCTCCGCCGTTCTAAAAACAGCTTGCACCGACAATTAAAGGTAACGAACCTACTGCTAAGACTATAGGGATTATGGCAATGGGGCCAATTTTCCAAAATGTTGAACTATCCCTTTAAAAATCAGTTGAAAATCAGCCCGAGTTTGTTTTTTCCCACTTTTTTTCTGTGACTTTGAATCAACCAGGTGTGTAGTGTTGTGTTGACAATCTGCAGGTCCAATCAGAGTTCAGCTGATGACATCACAGTTTAACACAGTCATTTCAGATGTGTGTGTGTGTGTTGTGTTGTCAGCAGTGTGTGTGTGTGTGTGTGTGTGTTTCCATACCGACGCCGTGTGAATGTCAAAGAGCCGCGTGAAGCCGGACCTGTCAGTCAACGACCGCGTGTGTGTCTGTGTGTGTGTGTGTGTGTGTGTGTGTGTGTGTGTGTGTGTGTGTGTGTGCGTGCGTGTGTGTGTGTGTCTTTGTGTGTGTGTGTTTCAGTGAGTGTGTGTGTCTGTGTGTGTGTGTGTGTGTGCGTGTGTGTGTGTGTCTGTGTGTGTGTGTTTCAGTGAGTGTGTGCATTAGAAAGAAAGAGAGAGCAAAGTGTGTGTCCATGTGGATGAGTACTTATGTGTGTGTGTGTGTGTGTGTCTGTGTGTTTTCAAGTGTGGGTTTTGACGAGTGGTGTGTGTGTGTGTGTGTGTGTGTGTGTGTGTGTGTGTGTGTGTGTGTGTGTGTGTGTGTGTGAGTGTGTGTGTGTGTGTGTTGTGAGTTGCCAGAGGATCAGTGTGTGAACAGTGATGTGTGACAGAGAGAGAGAGAGAGCGGTAGATCGAGGTTGAGAGTGTGTGATCTGTGTCTGACGCTGGATCAACTCTAAACTCCTTTCTTTCTTTCTTTCTTTCTTTCTTTCTTTCTTTCTTTCTTTCTTTCTCTCTTTCTGCCCTTTCACTCTTCCTTCCTTCCCTTCTTTCTTTCTTTTTTTAGTTCTTTCCTTCTGCCCTTTCTTTCTTTCTTTCTTTCTTTCCTTCTTTCTTTCTTTTTTTCTGCCCTTTCTTTCTTTCTTTCTTTCTTTCCTTCTGCCCTTTCACCCTTCCTTCCTTCCTTCCTTTCTTTCTTTCTTTCTTTCTTTCTTTCTTTTTTTCTGCCCTTTCTTTCTTTCTTTCTTTCCTTCTGCCCTTTAACTCTTCCTTTCTTCCTTCCTTTCCTTCTGCCCTTTCTTTCTTTCCTTCTTTCTTTCTTTCTTTCTTTCTTTCTTTCTTTCTTTCTTTCTTTCTTTCTTTCTTTCTTTCTTTCTTTCTTTCTGCCCTTTCACCCTTCCTTCCTTCCTTTCTTTCCTTCTGCCCTTTCTTTCTTTCCTTCTTTCTTTAGTTCTTTCTTTCTTTCTTTCTTTCTTTCTTTCTTTCTTTCTTTCTTTCTTTCTTTCTTTCTTTCTTTAGTTCTTTCTTTCTTTCTTTCTTTCTTTCTTTCTTTCTTTCTTTCTTTCTTTCTTTCTTTCTTTCTTTCTTTCCTTCTGCCCTTTAACTCTTCCTTTCTTCCTTCCTTTCCTTCTGCCCTTTCTTTCTTTCCTTCTTTCTTTCTTTTTTCTTTAGTTCTTTCCTCCGGCCCTTTCTTTCTTTCTTTCTTTCTTTCTTTCTTTCTTTCTTTCTTTCTTTCTTTCTTTCTTTCTTTCTTTCTTTCTTTCTTTCTTTCTTTCTGCCCTTTAACTCTTCCTTTCTTCCTTCCTTTCCTTCTCCTTCTTTCTCCCCCTCCCCCCACTCTCTCTCTCTTGGAGGCGTTATAAAACATTGATGACCTAATCACCTGCTGTCTCTCTCTCAGACAGGGACTATTTTCAGCGGCGGATTAATTCACACTCGCTGCTGTAGTGAGTGTTTGTGGCAGCAGGACTCAGTGTGTGTGTGTGTGTGTGTGTGTGTGTGTGTGTGGTCATGGTGATGAAGCAACTTGCTGTCGCCCAGGGCAACGGTGATGTTTTTTTAATAGTTGATAGAAACTGTGGAGCTCAATGTCACACACAGACACACACACACACACACAGATACACACTTGTAATATTGATGATGGGGCTGTATTGGTGATTATTGTGTGTGTGATGTCAGAGGTTCAGAGCAGTGTGTTTGTGTTTGTGTGTGTGTGTGTGTGTGTGTGTGTGCGCAGCGATTTGATTGGTACCAACACATGTGGAGCCAGCGAATGTGTGTGTGTGTGTTAGTGTGTGTTAGTGTGTGTGTGTCATCAGCAGGGATTCAGTCTTACCTCTGAATGACTGTGGTGAAACTCGCTGGAAACAGTGTCTGTCCTACACACACACACACACACACACAGACACCACACACACACACACACACACACACACACACACACACACACACACACACACACACACACACACACACACACACACACACACTTGTTTACTGTGTCCTGCTGGGATGTCTGGCGATACGGAGGTGAGGCACAGAGAGAAAATAGAGATTCTCTTGTTTTCCTTCTCTCCCTCCTGCATCTCTCTCTCTCTCTCTCTCTCTCTCTCTCTCTCTCTCTCTCCGTCACACTTCCAGAGAATCTGTTTTTATCAAAACTGTAAAAAAAAAAAATGAACAGAGACAATCATTTTCCACCTGTAACCACGGCGACATGACAGACATCTGACTCTACACTGCAAAAACTCAAAATCTTTGTCTTATTTCTTGTCAAAATGTCTCATTTCTAGTCAAAACTAATCTCTTTTCACTTAAAATAAGACTCATCACCTAAAAATTAACTTGTTTTTAGATCATTTTAAATTCTTTCAAACAAATTTTCACTTGAAATAAGTAGAAAAATCTGCCAGTGCTTGTAATAAGGAAGAAAAACTTGATCCACTATCAGATTTTTCTACTTATTCCAAGTGAAAATCTGCTTGAAAGAAGTAAAAAGTGTCTAAAAACAAGCTACTTTTTTATGTGATGAGTCTTATTTTAAGGAACCTGCAGAAGAAACAAAACAAACTTTAAGGTTTTTATCACATTTAAATGAAGGAAAACAAACCAAATAAATTCTGCACTAGTTTTCTTTTGGCTTGAATCTTTATCTCCTTTCTCTCTATCTCTCTCTCCTCCTCCTCTTCTCCTCCTCTCCTGCTGAATGTCAGAATAACCTTTTGCCCAGACATGAGGAGCGCTTGATTTCTCATATCTCGCCGGTGACATGCCCACTCACGGGGCTGTTTAAGCGCCGTGGCAAGACGCCTCGAAAAACATCAAACGCACCGCGAGCAGTTCAAACACAGGGCTCCCTTCCAACACCTCCCTCTGTAATTCTTCAGATAGAAAAGAGGACGGAGAGAAGAAAAAGTCCCCACGTCTGTGCTGATGTCACAGCTTTAACCCCATTCAACACGGCCACCGACGGCGCTCTCCCTCTCTTCTCTCTCTTCTCTGTCCTCCTTTTGTCGAGGCCGAGGTGAGTCTGAGTCTGAGTCTGAGTCTGCAGCTCAACACACACGTTGGACTTCCTGGAAATCAAAAGTCCTGTCGTCCAAACGCAGCAGCTCATCCTCAGTTTCAGTCTGGCCGACGGCCCCTGAACGCCTCCTGTCCGGGCGTGTGGGAACGTTTTAACACACTTCAAAGATCTACGACAAATTATCGTCTTCAGAGTTCCTTCAGAGGTCCCTGAACGCATCACATGATGGTGCATTTTTGTTCTGACAACATTTAAACCACCTTAAATCTTCTGTCTTGTCTTCATGTGAGGCATTCAGGGAACATCTCTATAAGTAGTACCTTATCTTACACTGCATGTGAGGCATTCAGGGAACATTTGTAAATTGTATGTAGGATGTACCATTGTCTTCCTCTGAGGCATTCAGGGAACATCTGTAAATTTGTAGACTATCTTGTCTTCCTGTGAGGCATTCAGGGAACATCTCTATATGCAGTAGCCTACCGTATCTTACACTGCATGTGTGGCATTCAGGGAACATCTGTAAATCTGTAGACTGTGTCTTGTCTTCTTGTGAGGCATTCAGGGAACATCTCTATAAGTAGTACCTTATCTTACACTGCATGTGAGGCATTCAGGGAACATTTGTAAATTGTATGTAGGATGTACCATTGTCTTCCTGTGAGGCATTCAGGGAACATCTGTAAATTTGTAGACTGTGTCCTGTCTTCTTGTGAGACATTCAGGGAACATCTGTAAATTTGTAGACTATCTTGTCTTCCTGTGAGGCATTCAGGGAACATCTCTATATGCAGTACCGTATCTTACACTGCATGTGTGGCATTCAGGGAACATCTGTAAATCTGTAGACTGTGTCTTGTCTTCTTGTGAGGCATTCAGGGAACATCTCTATAAGTAGTATAAAGTATCTTACACTGCATGTGAGACATTCAGGGAACATTTGTAAATTGTATGTAGGATGTACCATTGTCTTCCTGTGAGGCATTCAGGGAACATCTGTAAATTTGTAGACTCTGTCCTGTCTTCCTGTGTGGCATTCAGGGAACATCTGTAAATCTGTAGACTGTGTCTTGTCTTCTTGTGAGGCATTCAGGGAACATCTCTATAAGTAGTACCGTATCTTACACTGCATGTGAGACATTCAGGGAACATCTGTAAATTTGTAGATGGTGTGGTGTCTTGTTTTCCTGTGAGGCATTCAGGGAACATCTCTATATGTAGTACTGTACCATATCTTATGTGAGACATTCAGGGAACATTGTAAATAGTAGGATGTACGATTGTCTTCCTGTGAGACATATGTAAATCTGTAGACTATGTCTTGTCTTCTTGTGAGGCATTCAGGGAACATCTCTATGTGTAATACTGTATCTTACACTGCATGTGAGGCATTCAGGGAACAATTTTGTAAAATGCAACTTTTATCTTATAGTCCGCAAGTGAGGCGTTCAGGGAACATCTTTAAATAGTAACACAACTCTGTGTGTGTGATGTGTTTAGGGAACATCTAGTCTGCGTTGTGAAATGGTGGTTTCCCATCATGCATTGAGGCTTAGTTTGCAGTGATTAGGAGTGATGGATGTCGATCACCGCTGATCAACTCTTTCATAGATGAGTCTTATGTCTTTGTATTGTAAACGTTGCCATGGTAACAGCTGGCTAAAAGCACAGGTGACAGGTGTGTTTGTGTTTGGATAACGTGGGAAAAAGCAGCGTCGCAAAACTAACACAGAGTGTGTGTGTTTGTGTGTTTGTGTCTTCATGCTTTCATGCACAGATTTATTGCGCTTGAGTGTGTGCGCATAATTTGTGCATGTGCAGAGCCACCTGAGCTTGTGCTTTTATGTTTGTATGTGTGTCGGTATGTGTGTGTGTGTGTGTGTGTGTGTGTGTGTGTGTGTGTGTGTGTGTGTGTGTGTGTGTGTGTGTGTGTGTGTGTGTCTGTCGGTGTGTGTGTACTGTAGAGTGTCTCTCAGCGGCCGACAGAAGACATCAGCAGTAAATCAGACGACTGGTTCCACTAAAGAGGAGATTAATAAACATGTCAACTCTGTGTGTGCGTGTGTGTGTGTGTGTGTGTGTGTGTGTGTGTGTGTGTGTGTGTTTACCTAGAGAGTGAGGGATGGAGACGGAGGAGAGACAGAGAGACAGAGTCCTCATCTTCCTCATCTTCTTTATTCGTCCACTACGTCGTTTGTCGTTTACTTCCTGTTGATTCAGTCCTAACGAGGGCGGCCATCTTGGTTCTGCTCCGTCCTTCCACCACTTTCCGGAGAATGACGCTGGGTGTCGCCATGATGCTCCATTCCACCGTTACTGTATTGTTGATAGCATAGACTGGTTGATAGACATCGGCCGTGATGACTTTATTTATAATCATCACGTAACACACATTTTCACGTCACTATATCACCGTTGTTGTTGCGACTACTCTGATGTTTATGAAGTCTATAAAACGAATTGTTGAACAAACATTTTAGATTAGCTGGGCTAACCGTTAGCTGTTAGCCGTTAGCCGTTAGCAGTGTCAATAACCAATAACTCAATAAACGACCCATGAAAAAAATATTTTTTTCCAGTGGATATCCTAGTTCCAACATGACTGAGCTAACTGGAGTAGTTTCATGTCGTGTCCCACAACGGGAGGGTTTTAACAGCTGACGTCCTGATGTTAGTTTGCTGCTG
>NC_139907.1:2458862-2501362 GCF_905171665.1 Trachurus trachurus | reverse complement strand
AAGGAGGAAGAGAAGCAGGAATAGAGGAGTGAGGGATGGGTGAAGAGAGGATGACAGATGAGTGGAGGAGGAGGAGGAGGAAATGAAATAAAAAGAAGCAATAAGAGAGAAGAAGAGGATGGAGGGAAGCTGACGGAGAGAGAGAAGTGATGTGATTGGATAAAGAAGAGTGTGTTTTATTATTGTTATAATAAAACGTTTGTAGCAACAACCTGATAAAATGTGAATTTACAAAGTTGAACGAGAGTTGGATCAGACTTCCTCTACTATGACAACACGGAAGAAACGGAAAAGTGGGAACTCCAGTTTCCCACATCACAGAGTTCCCAGATACAGGTTTATTACTGCAACTCGGAGGAGAGAAAAGTAAAACGTGTCTGGCTGAATGATTCCTGCAGGAAGAATCAACACAGCAGAAACTTGTGTTTATTGTGGAAGCAGCAGATGAAGACGAGTGAAAACATCCACAATAAGTTTTGTTACAGTTCCATTCTGACCGTTAACAATGACATGATACCGACCTTTCTGTGTTTCCCAGTTTGACGCCGTTCGATTCATTTTTCAAAACTCACAACTCGTTTTTTTTTTTTTATTATTTATTTAAAAGGGACAATACACATTAATGAACATTCGTACGTGTGCACAAATGTAAATGCGTCAGAGTTAGCAACTTGCTAATTTGCATCCGTAGTCCCTTGGCAGGTAACACACAAACAGACAGAAATGCACAAGAATTATACAGTGATTCACAATCATATACACATTCATACCTATACATAAAGTACATGTGATCTATAAAGTGCCTTGTATAAAGTGCCAGTTTCTAAAGTGCAAGTGCAAGTTTAAATAGGTTGAGTTGTGAGTAACTTACGAGTTGTCTTGAACGCAGCATTAAAGAGGAACTATGCAGGATAATTACTTTAAAGGTGTTGAAGGGGAAATGGCCGTTTGTCCAGTTTGTCGCGCCTTCTTCTACAAGTTTCCACGAGTTGCCGCACGAGTTTACCCGAATAAGGAAAACAAATTTGATTGGTCGTTATCGAGTGGACGGGATATTCAAAGCTTGGGGCGAGACCGAGCTCCGTGTGTGTGTGTGTGTGTCTCAGACGTTTGAATGATGGATGACGGATCCAATATCCGTGGCTGGTGAATCGTGAGCAGCGTGACGTATAATCTGTGCGCCTGCATTATCCAATGTGAAAGAAAAATACGACACTTTCATCCCGGATTTACTCAAAAATAGAATTTTGCACAAAGTTTGAGCAATAGTAAATAGAAAAAACAGCCCGCACAACCTCGTTTTTGCTCCAGAATATTTTACTGACACAACGTTTCGGGCTCTCAGCCCTTCATCAGGTAATCATCATAATGTGTTTCACCCGTGTAACATCTATATGTAGACACCCCCTGGTGACGTCATGTGACGTGGCGTCATTCACAAAAAAAATAATCACACACAAAATGGCAACATAGTAGCCTGTGTGAGGACAACTGACCAATGGGGAAACATTTGACATTCATACATCATACATTATATCTGAAACGTCCAAGAATGACATCAGGTTAAAAAGAACAGTGCGAAATATACATATACATATCTTGTCCCTCACATGCATCACAAAAAATGACTAATAGGGAACTCTTCATTCATGCCTCTAGGAGACATCGTGCCCAAAGTGAATATCCAAAAGGATTCTCGTTGCAACAACAGTCTATTCGTATCACCTCCTCGTCTTGGTCGTTTAACATGTTCGATTCCCTGATACGTGAGGGCTGCCACGTTGTGTTTTGCCTGCAGAAAGTGCATCGCTACTGGACTTTTTGGGTCCTGATTTCTTATGCTGCATCTATGCTCTGCAATGCGTGTCTTTAGTGCTCGATTTGTTTTCCCCACGTATCCTAAACCACACGGACATTTAAGTAAATATATAACATTGGTGGTGGTGCACGTAATAATGCTTTTGATATCAAAACGCTTCCCTGTAAGGGGATGCGTGAACGTGTGGCTCTTACTGGTGAAATTACATTGCGCACAATTGGCACATCTGTAATTGCCACCTGGGACCTGTGTGAACACAGTGTCCGGTCTCTGAGGGAGGAGGTCTGATTTTACCACAATTTGCCTGATGTTGGGGGGACGTTTGTATACGATTCTAGGTGTGTCCTTAAATGTTATGGACAGCTTAGGATCACCGCTCAGGATATGCCAGTGTTTTTTTACAACTTGTTCGAATTCCCTTCCCAAATTAGAATATTGTAGAATGCATAACGGGCTGTTGTTGGAAGACTTTTTTCCTGTGGCCTGTAGACACTGGTCCTGTGTTACATCAGTGAATTTGTCCCGTGCTTGTCTTAACCAGACGTTGTGTCAGTAAAATATTCTGGAGCAAAAACGAGGTTGTGCGGGCTGTTTTTTCTATTTACTATTGTCCATTTGGCCCAGCACCCCAAGCAAGGGATGTGCGTATATTTTCACTATTTATGCACAAAGTTTGAGCGACATCGTCTGATAGATGAGTTATTACACTAATGTTAAGACCCACTGTGGGCTCAAATTAATTTAAATTACTTTCCTCTCTCTTATTGTTATCTTTCTTTCTTTGTTCGTTATCTCTATCCAATCCAATTCAATTCAAGTTTTATTATTTTATATTTATTTATTTTATTTTTGTTTTTAATCTTTGCACATTAGTCTCCATGTCATTTTTCCTGTTTCACTTCTTATATGTATACTGTATACTTCTTCAATCAAAATGTAAAGCTCTCTAAACGGCATTTATTTGCTTTGAAAGGTGCTATAAAAATACAATTTGATAGATTGATTGATTGATCTCAATATGAGCAGCTCAGGTGTGATGTGTCACCTGCTCTCTCTCTCATCTTCTAAACAGGAAGTGTCAAAAGCAGTGAACAATAGTAATAATATAACAACAGTAAACAGTACAGTGTATATATATAAGTGTTTTCTGTCTGTGCAGTAGAAACCAGTTCCTTCCTCGTCCTGTTTGACGTCTCTCTCTCTCGTCTTCGTCCTCTCAGTAAAAACTCTAATAATCCACTTGTTTGTGCGACCGACGTGAGTTGACGTCCTACAATCAGTGAAGTGCACACGGAGACAAAACAAACCTGCTCTTCATCTTCCTCCTCTTCTCCTTCTTCTGCACTCTCTTTATCTGGTATTGTTTCTTCCTCCTCCTCGATATGTTTCCCAGTCATGCATCAACAGATCAAATCTAAAAGTAATACAATCTCTCAGACTTACATCTCGCCGCTTTAATTTGAAAACCAACTCTCTCTCTGTCTCTCTGTCTCTGCCCTGGCTTCACCTCCTCCTCCTCCCCCTCTTCCTCCCCCCTCCCTCCTCCTGACAAGAACAATAGCGGGCGGCTCGCCTCAGAAAACTGTGTTTTACAATAATACTCGTCCACAAAGCAAGACCGACAATGTCAGTGGTTTTATGGTGCGCTACACAGTGCAGCTAATGTTCTCCTGCAAGCCAGCGCCGCTTCACTGCCTCTCCCCCTCTCCCCCTCTCCTCTCCTCCTCCCCCACCTCTCTCTCCGTCTCTCCCGGTGTGTCTCGCCCTCTTTCCGCCTCCTATTTCTTTCTCTCTTTCTCTCTCTCTCTCCCTCCTCTCTCTTCGTATGAAAAATCCATTCCGGCATGGGTTTTGACAGCCTGTCTTTGGTGGGTGTGTAAAATTCAAATAATTCACTGTGTGTGCACAGACAGACAGTCACTTTGGGGGCTGCTTTGTGTTTTTGTATTTGACTCTGTGTCACTTCGGCTCCTGTCGAGTCCCAGTCGGCGTTTAGCTCTTCAAAAAAACAAAATAACAAACAGCAGCAGCAGTAAAAAAAACTGTGTGCTGTGTTTATCTGTGTGGCTTCGTCTACAAACTGCACTTTAACACTTTAACCGGTCGACAGAAGCTTCGATTGATAATTAAAACTTTGATTCATTAAGCAGGACGATAAAAAATGCTCAGAAATAAAAGCGACTCATTCAACCCTCAATACACAGCTTTTCCTCCTCCAAGCTGCACTATAGAGAGCCGAAGCGGAAGCAGGAAGTAACGTCGCCATGGGACCTCAACTCGGAAAAAGTCTCCATGTAAGTGAACGGGAGTCAAAAATTTATTTCGTGATCCAATTGAATAGTGTGATGATAAAACTCTCTGACCTCTACCTGTTTAAAACACCACGTTTCATGCAGAGAAACCAGCAGTTTGTCGTAAAACGGCAACAGAAGAATGTATTTAGTGTGAAGACGCTCTACGGACTACAAATCTGGTGTCCCACAAAAAATACGTCACCAACTGACACGGGAAAGGACGGCATTTGGTGACGTCACCTACGCCACCTGGAGTCTCTATGGTTACAGATTCTAAGGAGTTTTATTTTACAATAGTTTTACAACAAACTGCTGGTGTCTCTTCATGAACTGTGATGTTTTAAACAGGTAGAGGTCAGAGAGTTTTATCCTCACACTATTCAATCGGATCACAAAATAAAACCTTGACTCCCGTTCACTCACATGGAGACTTTTTCTGGGTTGAGGACCCATGCCGACGTTACTTCCTGCTTCCGCTTCGGCTCTCTATATAGACCGAATCGCCTTGTTGTTTACATTCTACTTCCGGGTAGAAAACCAGCACGTAATTTGAATGAGATCAATAGTAACGAACGAGAGTTTAGCTATATATCATATTTTTCACGCCCTATCACCGTTTAGACAAATCTGAAATGATTGAAGAAACATTACTATTTCTGTGTGTGTGTTTTGTGTTGCTATGTGTTGTATTTATTCAGTTGGGGGGGAATCACGGTGTCTAGAAAGCATCAGTGCTGCAGCTGACAGGGACAGCTAACGGTAGCTAAGCTAACGGCAGTAGCTAAGCTAACGGTAGCTAAGCTGACGGCGGTAGCTAAGCTAACAGCGGTAACTAAGCTAACACCAGTACGTCAGCTGTTAAAACCCTCCCGTTGTGGGACACGACATGAAACTACTTCAGTTAGCTCAATCATGTTGTAACTAAGATATCCGCTGGATTTAATATTTTTTCATGGACCGTTTATTGAGTCACTGAGTTATTAAAGTTAAACAGGTAGCTAACGGTTAGCCCAGCTAATCTCTGATAACCATGACTAATTACAAAAATGTGCACACATAAATAGTAATGTTTGTCCAATCATTGGTTTTATAAACTTTACAAACATCAGATTAGTCTAAACGGCGATATAGTGACATGAAAAAGTAGATATAAATAGTGAAACTCTCGTCCGTCACTATTGTTCGAATGCTGGTTTTCTACCCGGAAGTAGTTGTAAACAACAAGGCGATTCGTCCTATATAGCTACATTTATATATTATACGTACATAGGCCCCTCCCACTGGGTGCCACCAATGACATCACTAATACAAACCCACGCTGCTCAGGTGTGATGTTTCACCTGCTCTCTCTCTCTCTCTCTCTGGTCGTCAGCTTGTGACAAAAGCAGTAAACAAGAAAAACATAATAAAGTGTCTTCAATTAGATTTGGATCAGGATCGACTGATCAGGGAGGTTTGGGGCCGATATCGACATTGATATCAATATATTGATATTGGGAATTTAATAAATGTTCATTTTCTCCAGGACTCTTTAATACCGTACACAGTTTTTCCTCCTGTTAAAACTTCTCATTCCAGTTTTTAATCAAAGCTTCATCCACTCAGATAGAACTCAAAACAAAACAGTTTTAGTTTCTGTCACTCCTAGGTTATTATTATTTTGCTTCCTGTTTGTCCTGCTGTGATGGAGACGTCAGTGTCTCCGGAGTTTGTTGGTCGTTATTAATTTTTTCCTCTGTTGCTTCAGGAGGAATGTTTAGCCTCTACGTCCCGTCACACCAGATGGGTGAAGGTTTTCAGTGTTTCACATCACAGCAAGTGAAACAATGAAACCTGGGGGGGTGAATCAAGGTTTTTCTGAGACTTTAAATTAAGTTCTGTGAGCTTGAACAATATCGAGGTGATATGATAAAGAAAAGGCCGTTGTCATCAGAGTCTTTTGGTTTTGTTTTGTTTTTTTGGTCCACTGAGCTGAAGATGCCCAACTGTCCATCACTGATTATTGTATTAACTCCTGTTCCTCTGAATATATTTTTGCATTGGTTTGTTTTATGTTTTTGCTCTTGTCTCCATGTTTCCCCTCTTCCTCCTCTTCCTCCTCCTCCTCCTTCTTCTCCTGCTCGTCGCCTCTTGTTGAGTTGTCGTTTCACGTTTTCTCTTGTGTGTGTTTCACAGTGACCCCTACTGGGAGCGGCCGGCTAATGCAGGCAGCTGCTCCGCCGCCCGGCCCAAGACGCTTCACCTGGCCGGCCAGCAGCAGCATACCTCCTCGCCATGGTAACGTTTGTCTGCGCTCCTGGGAGCAGCAGTAGTAGTAGTAGTTGTAGTAGTAGTAGTAGTAGTAGTAGTAGTAGTAGTAGCGTGTGTGTGTGTGTGTGTTTTGTTGGACAAGAGCAGTGTGACGACCTTGTGTTTGTTTTTACTCATCTAAAGTCCAAACTAAGTTTTCTTAATTCTAAGAGATATGGACAGCAACAAACTTAGCGTCGAGTTAGCTTAACTTAGTTTATCTTAGCTACATTAGTTTTATCTAAACTTAGTCTAGCTTATTATATCTTAACTTCGCCTACTTTTTCTTAGCTTAATTTAGCCTAGTTTATCATAGCTTGACTTAGCATAGCTTATCATAGCTTAATTTATGGTTTATCATAGTTTAAGTTATCCTATCTTATTATAGCTTAATTTAGCCAAGCTTATTATATCAATTTAGCCCACTTTTTCTTAGCTCAATCTAGCCTATTTTACCCTAGCTTAATTTAGCCTATCTTCTCATAGCCTAACTTATCCTATCTTAGTATAACTGAATTTAGTCTTATTTTATCTTAATTTAGCCTACTTTTTCTTAACTTAATCTATTTTATCATATCTTAATTTATCCTAGCTTCTAATAGGCTATCTTAAGTTAGTCTATCTTAGCTCTTAGCTTATATCTGTCAGTGGGATAGAGAGGAAAGTCATGTTAGTTGTTGGTGTCGTCATTAGGACATGTAGCCTAGATGGATTAAAGTTCAAAGGTAGCTAAAGTTACACAAAACAGTTCAAGTTAAGATTTTCTTAAAGCCTGAGTTAACTTTCCCTTATATTTAAAATGGTTGTAGTAGCCCTTCTTAAGTGTTTCAGGTTTTCCCCTTAACTTTGTTTTTTATGGGAGACTCTCAGTCACACCTCAGTGTCTAAACTAAGGGGGAAAAACACATAATTTTCTCTGGTCTCTTAGTTGGACCTGGTCCAGCTCCTCCGACAGGTCCAGTCCAGTCCAGGTGTTTCCTTAAAAAACCCATCTATGAGCACAGACAATGAGACAGTGATGTGTTAACCTCCAAGAAATCACAGGCTCATCAACAGTTTCCATGGAAACAACTGTAAAAGCTTCTGTCAGTTATTAGCCTAACTAAGGAAATATGTTTAAGAGAGAGAAACAGAAACCTTAAGCCTCCTGTCGTCCTTCTGGGTCAGATAGACCCAATCTGTTTCCTTCTTCCTTCCTTCCTTCCTTCCTTCCTTCCTTCCTTCCTTCCTTCCTTCCTTCCTTCCTTCCTTCCTTCCTTCCTTCCTTCCTTCCTTCCTTCCTTCCTTCCTTCCTTCCTTCCTTCCCTCCCTTCATCCTTAGCCACTTCTTCTTCCTTCCTCTTTTGATCCAATTGATCTGATCTGTTCCCTATACCTCCATCTTTCTTTCCTTCCCCTTTCCCTTCCTTCTTTCCTCCCTTCTTCCTTCCTTGAACAAATCTGTTCCCTCCCTCCATCTTTCTTTCTTTCCTTCCTTTTTCCCTTCCTTCTTTCCACAATCCTTTTTCCCTCCCTTCCTTCCTTTTTGTCCTTCCAATCTGTTCCCTCCCTCCTTCTATCTTTCCTTTCTTTTTCCCTTCCTTCTTCCCTCCCATCTTTCCCTTCCTTCCTTCCTTCCTTCCTTCCTTCCTTCCTTCCTTCCTTCCTTCCCTTTGTCCTTCCTTCCTTCCTTCCTTCCTTCCTTGACCCAGGAGGACAACAGGAGGGTTTTAAGTGAGCTGAGGATAATTTAAACCTTAAAGCAGAAGTGAATGGTCCGGTCGTTTTCGCTAATGCTGCGTTCCAGGCAGGCTTTTGAAATCGTAAATTACAGCTTCAAGTCACAACTTACGACTTTGTAGCGTTCCAGGCAACCCACTCGTGTTTTTCCGACCTGTTTTACCGGTGAAAGTCACTATAACGGCCACTCGTAACTTCCGACCGGTGAACTCGTACCAGATCGAACTGGTACCACTTCACGGTCGGAAAAATACGAGTTTCCTTGAACGCACCATAACAGTCCTCGTCGCTACATCACCACATTCACGGCGTTCCTTGGCTGCACACACAGCCCTGCATGCCGTTCTCTCTCCTCATTGGATAAAAACTGTAGGATACGATAAATGTTTTCTCTTCGGCTCAGAGCAGAGCAGAGTGACTGACAGACCCGTGTTTCAGTCCAAACACTCTATAGAAGTGATTGCTGTCGGAAGATATAACTATTTAAGACTTATATTAACACAAATATATCACTCACTTCTGCTTTAAGTGTATTAAGGTTATTTAAGTGGAAATCTTTAAGCCGACTCCACTTGATAAAGGTGGAGGGAATCAAACCAGCGATCTAGCTAAATAAAACATTTGAAGGTGAAGCTGGTTATTATAAACAGGTCAGTCCACCTTAAGAGCAGTTCAGTGTAATTACATGATAATTATGTAACTGAAGATTTACACTGGTTTGTTGTGATGATGTAAATCCTGTGTGTGTGTGTGTGTGTGTGTGTGTGCTTTCGTAAATCGCTGCTACGAAGTTGAATCATTCCTCTTCAATCCGTCACCACACACACACACACACACACACACACACACACACACACATAGACAGACACACACACACATACCCCCTGCTGCTTTCCCATCCTCAGACGTCTTTGTCAGCGAACAGAGGGAAGAGATTTGACACCAGGAAGTGAAGTGAGGCTAGATGTTGTAGTGTGTGTGTGTGTGTGTGTGTGTCTGTGAGTGTGTCTGTGTGTGTGTGTGTGTGTGTGGTGGATTATAAAGGAGGGATTTGTGTCGGAGTCGGGCTGAGAGCTGAAAGGAGACGGCAGTTAATAGCTCATTATTTGACAGGCTTAACACCATGTAGGTCGGTATGTAAGACACACACACACACACACACGCACGCACACACACACACACACACACACACACACACACACACACACACACACACACACACACACACACACACACACACACACACACACACACACACACACACACACACACACAGCCTTGGAGATCGACAGTTTGTAGTTTTGTAGTTTATCAGATCCGGTTAAAAGCTTCAGGTCATGTGATGTGTCCAAAAACAAAGATGGCCGCCAAGCTGCTGATCTGATGGTTAATGACATTTAATTATTATTCAATTCATAATTAAAGAATCATTTCTGCTGTTTTTACGATCTCATACCACCTTTAAAGGGATAGTTCAACATTTTGTCAAATTGGCCCATCACCATAATCCCTATAGTCATAGCAGTAGGTTTGTTACCTTTAATTGTCGGTGCAAGCTGTTTTTAGAACGGCGGAGCAGAGCCGCGAGCTGCTCAGAGCTACACTACTACTACTATACTACTACTCCCTGAAGGCAACGTGCATCAGCGGTTTTACATTAATTTCCCTCTAAAACAACTCTGTGTGGTAACGTTGTGTTATTATCTCATAGCGTGGTGATTGTGCAGGTCACAACTTGTCCACCAGAGCGTTGTGGAGTTGTTGGATTGTGTATTTGATGAGTTTGATGAGGGAAACCAAATAAATCCCATAATGAGCCTCCGTAGCGTAGCTCTGAGCAGCTCACGGCTCTGCTCCGCCGTTGTAAAAATAGCTTGCACCGACAATTAAAGGTAACGAACCAACTGCTAGGACTATAGGGGTTATGGCAATGGGCCAATTTGCCAAAATGTTGAACTATCCCTTTAACACACAGCACTGTTTCCATGATGTTGATTCCTGCGTTCTACACACAACACCTTTCAGCCAATCAGAGGCCGGCTTTGAATTTGAAGTGAATTGAATGCAGGGGAGCTGTGCTTTTTGTCTCTTAAGTGTGTGTGTGTTTTTGTGTGTGTGTGTGTGTGTGTGTGTGTGTGTGTGTGTGTGTGTGTGTGTGTGTGTGTGTGTGTGTGTGTGTGTGTGTGTGTGTCCGCCCGGTGCATCAGTACATGTCTCTCTTACTTTGGCCCGGTGTGTTTCTAATGTTGCGGTGAAATTGAGATAAATGGTGGAGGAGCCGGGGGCCACAGAGGCCCCCGATACACACTCCACCTGTCCACTCCGCTTACAGCACAGCGTGTGTGTGTGTGTGTGTGTGTGTGTGTGTGTGTGTGTCACCCTATATACGCATCTTAGGGCTCCTATTACAGTATGTGTGTGTTTACTTTAATTATGTGTCTGTGTGTTTCTGTGGATCTACATGCACTTCTATGGCCGAGCAGGATTACCTGTGTGTGTGTGTGTGTGTGTGTGTGTGTGTGTGTGTGTGTGTGTGTGTGTGTGTGTGTGTGTGTGTGTGTGTGTGTGTGTGTGCGTGCGTGCATGTAAGCAGAATGGTTGTAAACTAAAAGAGACAGATGTACCGGGGAGAGGCGGCCGGCCGACTGCAGCTCTGTTCACTTTTCCTCTCTGTAACACACACACAGACACACACACACACACACACACACACACACACACACACACACACACACACACACTGCTGGTATTCAAGTGGAACCTAAGTGAGACTGGAGAGAGAAGAGTAAATGTTTGGTGTGAGACGAATTGGTGGAATAGAAACAGACGAGTTTGTTGTGTTGTTGGAGTGACGGCCTGCACCTGTCCTGCTCTCATAGACATGATGGATCAATAACTTTGATCTGGACCCATGGATGAAGTGATTGGCTACATTTAGGAGGCTAAAGGTCAAAGTCAAGGTCATGTGACATGTGATATCAAATATATAACACACCACACCTAACTCAGACAAAACTAAACCTAAACCTTAATTGAAACCCACCTCTACCTATAACCACCAGCGACGTTTGACTCTGTTTCACCAATCGGACAGAGCCAGGCAGTAAAACTTAACTCAAACCTCACCTAAACCTTACTTTACTTGAACCGAACTTAAACCTTACTAAAATCTAACTCAAATGTGACTTAAAGGGATAATTCACCCAAAATTAAAATGTCACTCATTATCTCCTCCCCCTCATGTGGACTAAGGGCTGGGAGAAGTTTCAGAGTCCTCCGTGGCTTCTCTGAGTTACAGGGGGTCTCGGCGTAGCAGTGCATGTCCATATAACGGTTGCAAATGGATACCAACTGTCTTCGTAACAAAAAGACACACCAAAAAACATCCAAATACCTCCATGCTGCTCGTATGTAATGTCCGTCTTGTATTGAAGCCCCGAAATGCGAAATTGTCCCGAAAAAAATTAAATAAGTCTATATTTCAAGCTTGTTTTGTAGCGGAAGCTCCTCTTCCTGGTTTGTCCAAATCTCGCGAGATTTGATCTGACTTCAACCTAACGTAAACCTTACTAAAACCTAACTTAAACCTGACTTAAACTTGACTTGACTTCAACCTAACTTTAACCTTACTAAAATCTAACTCAAACGTGACTTAAACCTGACTTGAATCTAACTTAAACCTTACTAAAAATCTAACCTAAACCTGACTTGAATCTAACTTAAACCTTACTAAAATCTAACTCAAACCTGACTTGAACCTGACTTGAACGCTCCCTGAGTGTTGATGACCTGTAGCAGGAGGATGGAGGTCTGAGAGGAATGATGAAGAGATGTAAACATGTATGCAAATTTATGATGGAGAGAGAGAGAGAGAGAGAGAGAGAGAGAGAGAGAGAGAGAGAGAGAGAGAGAGAGAGAGAGAGAGAGAGAGAGAAAGAGGGATGGAGAGATGGATGGAGGTGAAGCAGCTGTTCAGGTCTGTCCTTCAGAGATGACAGGTCTGAAAACACATAAATCCTCCTTTTCTTTGTTTTCATCCCTCTGTTCCTCCCTTTTCTCTCTCCCTCTCTCTCTCCTCATCTTTTCCTCCTTTCTTTCTTTTCCTCTCCACCATATTTACATCCTGTTTATCTCTTGTTCTTCACCTTCTCTCTTCCCCCCTTCCTTTATCTCTCCCTTTCTCTTTTCCCTCTCTTTTTCCCTTCTTTTCTTTTCAGGTATTCCATTTATTCTGTCTTTAATTTTCCTCCCTTGCTTCAATTATTTCCATTCTTCCCTCTATCCTTGCCTTTTTCCTCATCTTTCTTTCTTTTTTCTTTTTACCATCTTCATTTCTTCCCTCCCTCCATCTTTACATCTTCATCTTTAATCTTCTCTTCTCCCTCCCCTTTTTTTCCTTCTGTTTTCTTTATTTCTTCAGGGTCTTCCATCCTTTTCTCTTTAACCTCATGCCATGTTTCATTCCTTCTTTCCATCTGTCCTTCCTTCCTTCTTTTATTCCTCCTTAAATATCCTCTATCTCTTTCTTTTTTTCCCTCCTCCTGTATATCTTCTTTTCTTTCCTTCCTTCCTTCCTTCCTTCCTTCCTTCCTTCCTTCCTTCCTTCCTTCCTTCCTTCCTTCCTTCCTTCCTTCCTTCCGTTTCTTTTCTTTTCAGGCTGTCTTTCATTTTCCTCCCTTGCTTCTATTATTACCCCTCCTCCCTCTATCATTGCCTTTTTCCTCCTCGTTCTTTCTTTTTTCGTTTTACTATCTTTACATCTACGATCTTTCATTTCTTTCTTCTCTCCATCTTTACATCTTCATCTTTAATCCCCCCTTTTTTGCTTCTGTTCTCTTTATTTTTTCAGGTCTTCCATCCTTTTCTCTTTAATCCCATGTTTCCTTCCTTCTTTCCACCTGTCCTTCCTTCCTTCCTTCCTTCCTTCCTTCCTTCCTTCCTTCCTTCCTTCCTTTATTCCTCCTCACATCAACTTTCTTTCTAAGAATCCTCCATCTCTTTCTTTTTTTCCTCCTCATCTTTCATTTGTATATCTTCTTTTCTTTTCTTCCCCATCCCTCCTTCCTTCCTTCCTTCCTTCCTCTGTCACACTCACCTTCATACTGGTTTGATGATGGAGGTGTGTTTCTCTCTCCCTCTCTCCCATGTCGCTGTCGACTCTGTTGTGTCGTTGACTTTGTTCAACTTTCTCTCTTTGATGCCACTCGTTCTCTCACCTTGCCTTTTCTTTTTCTTTTTCTAACCTACTTTCTCCTCCATTTTTCTTCCCACTCCCTCCCTCCCTCCCTCCCTCTTTACAAAAAAAGAACATACATTTTCATTCTCTCTGTCTCTGTCTTTTTATTTTGAAAAGAAAAGAAAAGACAAGACAGAGCTCTGCCTGAATTCAATAATTTAACCTTTTCTCTTATTTTTTGTCTTTTTTTTGTTTTATTTTTTCTATATTTTATCGTCTACCTGTGTCTTTGTCTGGCAGGAAACATGTTAATAATGAATTGTATAGATTTAGACAGAGAGAGACGGTGTGTGTGTGTGTGTGTGTGTGTGTGTGTGTGTGTGTGTGTGTGTGTGTGTGTGTAGCTCGGGTCTTTTGAAGTCGTGATGGGATGTTTGTAGTCCAGGAGCATTGATCTTAAGCCCGTCTGTCTGATTGCCACTGAAATCATCCGTCAGAGCGTTTGATGATGTTTATTTGAAACGAATCAAACTCGACCGGTTTTTAGTTAATTTCACCTGAAACTTTTCTTTTCTTTTTTTTTGTTTTATCTTCAAGAAAAATCAAACGATGAGGAAACGTTCGACATTCAGAAACCGTCGTCGCTGCATGCGGCTCGACCTCTGGACGCCATGTTGGCTCAGTCAGACTCAGTGTTTGATGAATAACCGCGTGTGTGTGTCGTCAGGTTTAGTTCTGGAAACTTTATGTTTTGGTTTGATATTAAAAATGTAAATTCACCAATCTCACATATTGTTTCTTTTTTTCTTTTTTTTTTTTAATATAAAGACTTCAGAGATGGGTTTGGTTTGATATATAGACTGTAAATCAGCGGTTTAGGGTAAAAATCAATGCACCAAACACCAAATATTGATCTGTTATCATATAAATTACAAATACAATTGGCCCTAGTCTCATTTTGTAAGAATAAGAACAACTAAACTGCAGAATTTATCTCATTTATTATTTTTTTAGACAGAATTTGCAGTTGCAAAAAGAAGATGAATCAAAATCCATATCTAAGTCATAATTAAAATGTACCTATACTTACACTTGTTGCAGGAATTTCCTCATTTTGTTTCTGTGTTGTTTCACACGCAGACCTGAGCTGAGCTGAGCTGAGCTGGGAGGTGATGAACATGTTTTTAAATCAATAATATTGATAGATTTCAGTTGCGTCACACGTTTCCATCGCTGGTTTTCCTGTCATATTTTTATCATCAGATCCTGTTGTAGGAACTTTTCACCTCTGAACGTCTCTTTTCTATAATTACAGATGTAAAAACTGTTTCCCATAGAGAGAATTTTGAGATTTAACAACTTGAACCAGCACAGAAACAACCAACACTGACCACAGAGGATGGATTCATAATGATGGAGATATATATATTTTAAAAAGTGTATAATAAAAACTAACTAATGTTACGGAACAGGAATATGGAATAATTACGTACACTGCAAAAACTCAAAATATTTCCAAGAATATTTGTCTTATTTCTAGTCAAAATGTCTCATTTCTAGTCAAAACAAATCTGATTCTACGTAAAATCACATAAAAAGCAGCTTGTTTTTAGACACTTTTGACTTCTTTCAAGCATTATTTTACTTGAAATAAGTAGAAAAATCTGATAGTGGAGCAAGTTTTTCTTTCTTATTACAGGCACAAAAAACTAGCTTTCACTGGCAGATTTTTCTACTTATTTCAAGTGAAAATGTGTTGTTTGAAAGTGAAAATGATCTAAAAACAAGTGAATTTTTAGGTGATGAGTCTCATTTAAAGTGGAAAGAGATTAGTTTTGACTAGAAATGAGACATTTTGACAAGAAATAAGACAAATATTCTTAGAAAGATTTTGAGTTTTTGCAGTGCAGGTGCGTCCCAGTCGAGCCTTTTGACTGACACTGACACCGACGACGACGACGTCTTTCCTGTTGCATTTCCTGCACCAGAGAGACTCAAAACCACCAGACACGATGCAGATAAAGACTTCTTAAACTCTCCATTTGGCCTCTTTCCTTTAGATTCACACACAGAGGGAAGAGGCTGTCAGTGAACGCCACATCAGCCTTCATACAGGTGTAAAAACCCCTCCTCTCCTCAGCTCAGCAGCACTCGTTAACTCGTCTCTGACACATGGTGCACCTGAGGGACGAAGACTCACAAACCTGCTGCAAACACATCTTTATTCTATATTTATATATATATATGTGTGTGTGTGTGTGTGTGTGTGTGTGTGTGTGTGTGTCTGTGTGTGTGTGTGACAGGCGTTTAAACGGCAGCTTCGCTCTGATAACAGCTCCCTCCTCGTCCTCCTCGTCCATCCGTCCTCATAACGGGCAAATCCCTCACCTCGTTGGACAGTCACCCACCTGTGGCGCCGCAAACAAGTGCTCACATACACACACACACACACACACAGACACACACACACACACATACAGACACACACACACACAAGCACACTTATCTTATTCACACAACATACAGCATATTTACTGTTACCTTATTCCCGTGGTTTTGTGTCTACAGTGAAAAGATTTGACTTTCACCCTCATGTCTTCACCTGCCTCCGCTGCTCGCTGGCTGTTGCCCGCGGCGTTTTATCCCGGGCTCGTTACTATGGCGAGGCCCCAACCCCCCCAACACACACACACACACACACACACACACACACACACACACACACACACACACACACACACACACACACACACACCCTGAGGAAGAAGGAGAGACGTCGCCGTGCACATGAAATACAGAGAAGTGCTGCTGCTGCACTGCAAAAACTCAAATATCTTACCAAGAATATTTGTCTTATTTCTAGTCAAAAATGTCATTTCTAGTCAAAACAAATCTCATTCTACTTAAAATAAGACTCATCACATTAAAAAGCAGCTTGTTTTTAGACACTTTTTACTTCTTTCAAGCATATTTTCACTTAAAATCATCTGATAGTGGAGCAAGTTTTTCTTTCTTATTACAAGCACAAAAAACTTGCTTTCACTGGCAGATTTTTCTACTTATTTCAAGTGAAAATTTGTTTGAAACAAATGAAAATGATCTAAAAACAAGTTAATTTTTAGGTGATGAGTCTTATTTTAAGTTAAAAGAGTTTAGTTTTGACTAGAAATTAGACATTTTGACAAGAAATAAGACAAATATTCTTGGAAAGATGTTGAGTTTTTGCAGTGTGCTGCTGCTGCTGCTGCTGGGCGCCATTACGGCTCCTATAGATGAGTTTCATACGGTTTTAACAGGATAGGAGGGAGTTTCCTGTTGTGTTGTTGTGTTGTGTGTGTTATTGTGTGTTGTGTGTTGTTGAGGGATGCAGACTCTCAGGACTTTTTCTTTCTTTTCTTTTTTTTTTTACTTCCATCACTTTGATTCTTGTTCTGCTGCTTGAAGGGTTGAATGCAGCTTTGCTCAGGCTGTTGTTGTTGTTGAACGCTGCTGCTGCTGCGGCTCGACACCATCAGTGAGTATTTGTGTGTTTGTTTGTGTGTTTTTAACTTCTCATCCTGACGGACTGTTTGTCTGGTTTTTAAATTCTGCTGCTGCAGGTGAAAACCCAAACTGAGCTAACTGAAGCTGCTGTGAACAGACGTTTCACCTGATTCTGCATTAAACATGTTCACTTTTCTTGTTTGCGTTACAAATGAGTCGACACCTTGTTGTTGTTGCCGTGGCGGCAGCGGCTGCGCTCAGATTGAACCAGACAGGAGAAAAAACCAAAACCAAAACCAGCATAAACTTCACACTTTTTTTTTTATTTCTGCTCTTTTTAATTTTGTTCTGTTTGTAGTAGGGGAGAGACACCAACAGGCAAAAACACTGTTTTTTCATGCAACTGGCCCATTGCCATAATCCCTATAGTCATAACAGTAGGTTCGTTACCTTTAATTGTCGGTGCAAGATATTTTTAGAACGGCGGAGCAGAGCCGTGAGCTGCTCAGAGCTACGCTACGGAGGCTCATTATGGGATTTCTTGGTTTCCCTCATCAAACTCATCAAATACACAATCCAACAACTCCACAACGCTCTGGTGGACAAGTTGTGACCTGCACATTCACCACGCTATGAGATAATACACACAGAGTTGTTTTAGAGGGAAATACAGAGACTGCTTGATGAAAAACTGTCCCTGAAGGCAACGTGCATCAGCTGGTTTTACATGAATTTACCGACAATTAAAGGTAACGAACCTACTGCTATGACTATAGGGATTATGGCAATGGGCCAGTTTGACAAAAATGTTGAACTATCCCTTTTATGCAGAAATGAACTTGTGTATTTTGATAAGAACATGGTGAAGCGCACACAGACACACACACACTTATATCTTCTCAAAGACAAACCCGCTGCTGCTGCTGCTGCCGGTTTTAAATCACCATTAAAAATAAAATAACTAACTTCAAACACATGAAAGCTATTATTTCATTCCATTAAAGGCCTGTGTGTGTGTGTGTACAAGTGTGTGTGTGTACAAGTGTGTATGTGTGTAGAAGTGTATGTGTGTGTGTGTGTAGAAGTGTGTGTACGTGTGTGTGTGTGAGAGGATAAAAATCTTTTTAATAATTCAGCCTGTTTGTCGAGGAATGGTAGATTTTCAATTAGAGTAAATATATTGTAAAAACATGAAGGAAAGAAGTGAAATCTGGAGAGAGAGAGAGGGAGAGAGAGAGAGAAGGAGAGAAAGAGAGAGAGAGAGAGAGAGAGAGAGAAGGAGAGAGAGAGCCTACAGCCAGAGCTCTGATGTTATTAATTACATTTACTCTGTCCAGAGAGAGAGAGAGAGAGAGGGAGGAAAAAGAGAGAGAAAGAGTAGAGCGAGGAGAAAAAGAGAGAAAAAGAGAGAGAGAGAATCTGTAATTCGGTGTTTTTGAAGAAGAAGAAGAAGAAGGAGAAAAAAAAAAGATCAAAGGCAAATTAAGTTGAGCCGGTCCGTGTAATGTTGGTTTAGCAGCCGCCAGCATTTACAGCAACCAAGCTGCTGCTGTGTGTGTGTGTGTGTGTGTGTGTGTGTGTGTGTGTGTGTGTGTGTGTGTGTGTGTGTGTGTGGGTTCACTCTCCTTCACTTGCCATTAGTTCATGTGTGTGTGTTTGAATTTGCATTTTAACACACACACACACACACACACAAGTGGGTTTAAACAGTGCGGAGGAAGTGTGTGTTTATGTGAATCAACAATGTTTAGTCTCACTGCGTTTAGGTGTGTGTGTGTGTGTGTGTGTGTGTGTGGTGCGTTATTACAGTTGTAACTTGTTTTTTTATTCAGTAGTATTTTATCTCATCATCATTTATTTTCATTTCTGTTTTATTTTTTATATTTTTACTGAAAAACAAAATCTCTTAAATTACCTTCAGTTTGTCTTTGTATATCTGTTTGTATATATATGTCTATTAGAGACATACAGATTAGTGATAATGTATTAGAATAAATCAATATATTATGTATATGCCTATATATTAGAGATATAAAGATTAGTTATAATATGTTAGAATAAACTCATATACAGTGGGGAAAATAAGTATTTGATCCCCCGCTGCTTTTTTAAGTTTGCTCCCCCACAAAGAAATGGACAGACTATAGTTTATATTAGATTGCCCTTATTGTCATTGAAAAAAAAAAGAATTCAACGAAATTCACATTGCTGCTCCGCTGTGGTATCACACAACACACAAAAGACAGAATAAATACAAAACATAAGAGACAGAATATCAACAAACATCCAGAAATAATATCATGGTATAAAAGTTATAGATTGATTTACATTTGATGAAGGGAAATAAGGGCAAAAATCAGCAGGGGATCAAATACTTGTTTTCCCCGCTGTACAGTATGTATATGCTTATATATTAGAGAGATACAGATTAGTGATAATATCTTAGAATAAATCCAGCTAGATAAACTTATAAATGAATTTATTGTATAGATTATAATGACAAGGAAGCTTGATGGCTAATTTATGAATGGGGCTACAGGGAGTAAATAAGTTTGACTTCTTCCCACTCCTTTTTCAAATATAAAAAAACCCCCAAGAGAAAACAAAAATCTTTATTTTTTCATGTGATGTCTTTGCAAAGTATTTATTTGTTATGTCTGTCCATTACTCTATTAATTTTTATTTCTTTTAACATATCCAAACTTAAACGAACAAACTAAATGTAGTTGTATGTTGTTGAAGAGAATCAGCTGGAAGCTCCAGACTGTTTTACTGTTTCACTTCCTGTTCTGAGTTTGTTTGTTTGTTTTGACTGTGATGTCACTGGTGTGTGTGTGTGTGTGTGTGTCTGTATGTGTGTGTGTGTGTGTGTGTGTGTGTGTGTGTGTGTGTGTGTGTGTGCGCGCGCGTGTGTGTGTGTGTGCGATCCAGCTGTTGGCTGATTGACAGGCGGCAGCAGTCGCTGTTATTCATGAGCGTCTTTGCTTCACATTTCAGCCATAATTAATAAACTCACACACACACACACACACACGCCTGTGAGGTGAGTGTGAAATATTAACAAGATCACACACCGACACACATGCACACACACACACACACACACACATGCACACACACACACACACACAGTGGAGGTGAAGGCTGCTATACGACCTAAAAGAAGAATCGCAGGTTACTCACACAATTATTTTAAAGTGTAAATCAATAAAACAAAGACAAAGTTTAAATGCGCGTGTGTGTGTGCGTGCGTGCGGGCGCGCGTGTGTGTGTGTGTGTGTGTGTGTGTGTGTGTGCAGTATCAATAAGAACAGTAGTAAAATGAGCAGCAGCAGCAGCAACTGCAGCACTCGGACTGAATGAACCGCTTTTATTGTTTACTCTGTCGCACACACACTCACACAGTCACATACACACACATTCAGACACACACATACACACACACACACAGACACACACACACACACAGACCTTCCTCTCGTCGTTGATCCATTGTGATAGGCCAGATGTGTGAGTGTTTGTCTTTTCCTGCACCTGCATACATTTGTCTGTGTGTGTCTGAATGTGTGTGTGTCTGTGTGTGTGTGTGTGTGCGTGTGTGTGTCTGTGTGTGTGTGTGTGTGTGTGTGTGTGTGTGTGTGACAGCCAGTCACCTTGCAGGTCTGCAGCTCACGGCTGCATGAATAAACATGACTGCCTGTCCATATCCACTGCACTCAGCTCCACTGCTCTATTCTATTCTATTCTATTCTATTCTATTCTATTCTACTTTATTCTATTCTATTCTATTCTATTCTATTCTATTCTATTCTATACTATTCTATTCTATTCTATTCTATTCTATTCTATTCTACTTTGTTCTATTCTATTCTATACTATTCTATTCTATTCTATTCTATTCTATTCTTTTCTATTCTATTCTACTTTATTATTTGATAGATATTTGATATTTCTTAATTTAAAGGTAGAGTAGAATCCAACAGAATAGAAACAGTAGAAGTGAGGACGGTGTCTGTGGTTGTTTCTTCTGTCAGAGCTTCATTAAACATCAGGGATGAAGATGAAGATGATGAAGAGGAGGAAAAGGAGGAGCAGGAAGTGGAGAGTGACTGTGCTCCAGATGTTTGTGTGAAAACATCTGCAGCAGCTGTGACTGACCAATGAGAGCAGAGAGGAGGAGGAGGAGGAGGAGAGAAAGATTAAGGATAAGGGAGGTGAAGAAGGAAAAGGGAGAAGGAGAGGATGAGAAGAAGCTGAACTCGAGTCAGATTGGACGAGCAGATTATGGGACTGATGCTGCGTTCGAGAAAACTGGGAACTCTGAATCTCCCAGTTGAAAACTCAGATTTCTGACTTAAAAGCGTTGGAGAAGCACCAGAATAACCACGCAACATTGCATTCAGAGTGCTTCCGTAGCTATGACATTAAAACATTACAAAGGACACAAAAACAGTTAAAGGATCATAGGGCAGGATTTGTGAGAAAATACCGGAAAATACCCATGCGTTTTACGTTTTTTAAATAATAATGGGTGAGGAAGCGTTCAAAACAAAAAAGAACGAGCCCATCCGCGTATCTCTCGATTGCCCTGAACGGGGTCTGTGCTGCAAAATGCGCTGCAATTCAGGGGGTGAATTTCGCGCGCTGGCCGGCGGACCTGACGTCAGCGCGTCCACGACTGCCTTCGAATGGATCAATGGAATGGTACATGAAGAGGGCAGAGCCATTGACGGTAACAGAGTGGCAACACTCCCTGTTATATCAATCGCTCTGAACCACGGTGGATCCAAATTACTGTTATTGCCAGCAAACGACCCAGCACAACTGAAAGCCCTGTTACCCCCCCCCCCCCCCCGCCGCCACTCTCTCTCCCCCCCTCCCTTCACACACGCACACAGCAGCAGGCAGGTCACTAACTTACACACCCTCTCCCTCATCACTACTGTCTTATTATTAGCCGTTAGCCGCAGCTAGCGGCTAAAAGCCGACGTTATAACTTTAACAACATCAGGCAGGTGGACAAACGTCCTCTTTTGCCCGAACACGTCCACTTTTCACGTCCTGGCCGGCGTGTCCGCGACGCGTCCGTTTTTTTTTTTTTTTAATGAAATCATATGTCCGGTGTTGATTGGTTTGCATGGGATCGCGGACCCTGACGATGCGCTCCGACACCCGGAACCGGCGCGTTAATTCTCGGTACCGGCCTGTAGGAGCCCATACAGATCCATGCAGAGGAGCTCAGAGGAACAGACAAGCAGCCCCCTGCTGCAGCACAGTGAAGAGGCAGGTGTATGTGTGTGTGTGTGTGTGTGTGTCTGTCTGTCTGTCTGTCTGTGAGAGAGAGAGAGAGAGAGAGAGAGAGAGAGAGAGAGAGAGAGAGATAACCTACAGTAAAATACCCCCCCCCCCCCCCAGATAGGAAAGACTGCAAAGAGTAAAGTAAACAGTGAAGAGTCTGTGCGCGCTCCCGTGCCGGTGGCTTCGCTGGTTGCTGTAGTTACGCGCAGCGGCCGTCGCGTCACTGGCCGTTCTCATTAATCCTGCCCTATGATCCTTTAAGGAAAAAAAAAAACGTATTTTAAAATAATGAAACTACGACGGAGTATTAGGGCGACATTGAGAAAAAAAAAAAAAAACTTCGAGAATAAAGTCGTAAATTTACGAGAATAAAGTCGTAGATTTACAGCGATTTACTCCGTCGTATGGAACAGACACAACAACATGAATCAGTAGGTCAATCTGTAACCCTCAGTAAATATTGTATATTCATAAAGTTTTAATGTATTCTAACTGATTGTCAGAGAAGTCAGGATAGATTTTTTCTCTCTCTGACATGAGGTGGCGTTCAATTTGCACTTTTTCAAGTAGGAGTTTGGAAAAACCTGAGTTCCAAATGGTCTCGAACGCAGCATGAGAGACGGACACACGGATGGACGGATGGATGGATGGATGGATGGATGGATGGATGGATAGATAGATAGATAGATAGATAGATAGATAGATAGATAGATAGATAGATAGATACACTGCAAAAACAAAAAATCTTTCCAAGAATATTTGTCTTATTTCTTGTCAAAATGTCTCATTTCTAGTCAAAACTAATCTCTTTCCACTTACATACGACTCATCACCTAAAAATGAACTTGTTTTTAGATCATTTTCACTTGTTTCAAACAAATTTTCACTTGAAATAAGTAGAAAAATCTTCCAGTGAAAGCACATTTTTTTGTGCTTGTAATAAGAAAGAAAAACTTGCTCCACTATCTGATTATTTTAAGTGAAAATATGCTTGAAATAAGTAAAAAGTGTCTAAAAAACAAGCTACTTTTTAATGTGATGAGTCTTATTTTAAGTAGAATGAGATTTGTTTTGACTAGAAATAAGACAAATATTCTTGGTAAGATGTTGAGGTTTTGCAGTGTAGATAGATAGATAGACTTTATTGATCCCAAGCTGGGAAATTACAGTGCAGCAGCAGCAGCATTACACACAGTCACAATAACAACATATCAAGAATATAAAGAACAAACTTTAATAAAATAGCAAAATATGAACAAACTATATATATATAATAAAATAGGAGGACAGACAGACAGACAGACGAGCTCCGAGGTCATCATCTGTCCCAGGTCTGTGGTGATTCAACTGTGAAAGTCTGAGATGGTCGTCAGTCTATCTACCTTTCTCTCTCTCTGCTTCCTCTCCCTGTCACTTGTGCCTCGTTCGCCCTATCTCCCCCCTGTGATTACCCCCACCCCCCTCCTCCTCCTCCTCCTCCTCCTCCTCCTTTAGTGGGATCTCAGCCTATTTCTTCCAGTTATGGTCCACTTGCCACATGGAAAAAGATTTAGCTTTAGCTGGCAATCCCTCTCTGAGATAGGAGATAGGAGCCGGGGCGGCGGAGGGATACGCGGGGCCGAGCCCAGACAAGATAATAGTTAAAGAGCGACACCGGTCCGAGGCATTAATGTCAGGAAATTAGCTGCTAAAAGTCCCCGTGTGTTCAGAGCGGAGAGCTGAAGATTGTAGCTCAGGTATCTGCTCAGAAAAAAAAACCCACTGCACCAAAGTACAGTGGGAATCCTGATGTTTTAAAGACACATTTCTATTATCAGCAGCTGTGGAAACCAGTGGCATTGGCTGAATTATTGGTGCAGCATTAGTAGGCTAGTTGTTGCAGTAGTATCGATACGATACAATACGATAAACTTTATTGTCCCGTTCAGGGAAATTTGTCTTGGACACTGTAGCTGCGCCATAAATGCCTTAATGGCCAATGACAAAAACAAAAAACAAAAAGAACAATACACCTCAGACAGTGAGGGTCTAAGGACAGAGGATGTTGTTACGATGCCATGTAAAGCCCTTTGAGACAAACTGTTTGTAAAAACGGGCTATACAAATAAAATTGCCTTGCCTTGCCTTGCCTTGCCATATTAATCCAACAGCATTGCACATAACCCATAACATAGCACATATTCCATAACGTAACACATATTGCACACATCCCACAACATAGCACATACACCTCATAAATTCACCAGGGTAAGAGCACTATAAGAATTATTGCACAGACTCGTTAAGAAATTTGATAGAATTCACAAGTATCACAAGTATTAATGGTTACAGCAGCAGTAGTAGTACCTGTAGTATTTGTAGTACTGGTTCTATTGTGGTATTTGCAGCTGTAGTAGTTTCATTAGTGACAGATGTAGTGTTGGTGATATTTTCAGTTGTAGCACCAGTTAGCACTTAGCTAGTAGCTAGCTTAGTAGCAGCAGCAGCAGTAGGCTAGTTGTTGCACTGTTAGAAGAGGTCGTATTAAACATTACGCTACCAGTAGTAGCAGTGTTAGCATTATCAAACGGTTTAGAAAACAAGATGCTCCACTACGAGCCAGTTTATCTTTGTCCCATGAGTTTCTCCATGACTCCGCCCCCTTTAGGAGACCAGCAGACTGTGACTCCGCCTCCTTTAGGAGACCAGCAGCGGCAGCAGGTCTTGAGTCTATTGACTCCAATGGGAGAAGTGAACGTGAGCTCAGATTATGGTCGATTCTTTCACTCCATAGTCACTGAAGTAAATATTGGACTTTTTTCAGAAGACACGTCTGTTCTGAACATTTTGACATGGATATGGTAACATTTCAGACAGATCAGGAGAAAATTAACTTTGTTCCACACCTTTCTCTGTCTTAACAACATATCCACACACACGCTCACAACTTGAGGTGGGGGGACGGGTGACCACGCCCACTTTAGGATACAGGAAGTGTAGCTGAATCATTTCATATCACTGGAGCAGCTTGTAATGAGCCATCTTGATAGTAGTAGAGTATCTTTGGTATTATTAGCAGCTTTAACAGTGTGAAGTACCAGTTCAACGGCAGCAGTGTTAGCAGTATTAGCATCATTAGCAGTATCAGTTTGCAGTAGAAGCAGTATTAGCATATTTAGCAGCACAGTAGCAGCAGAGTTAACAGGTTTAGCATCATTAACAGTACCAGTTTGTGGTAATAGTAGTAGATAGACTAGCATCCGTGTTAGCAGTAGCCTATTAGCAGTAATACTTAGCAGTAGCTTCAGTAGCAGCATGGGGATGACCAGCGTCTGTGCTCTCAGTGGTTTTATATGTAGTTTGTCCTCTGGAGTCAGTTTATAGGCTTTTTAAGGAGGATTGATCTGTGGTGCTGTTAGCCAAACGCTCCATCATCAGTATTAGCCACAGCAGCAGCATCACTGGGCCCAGGCCTCGTCCTATCTGTGCTCTCTGTTGTTTTGTTTTGGTTCGTCATGAAAGCAAGTTTACAGGGTTTTTAAGGTGGATCGATCCTGATCCTGTTAGCCAAACAGTGCTGGTCTCCGCTCGCTCTGTGTGTCTGAATTTTATAGAGTCCTTTAATTATCAGCTCCAGTGTTTTTACTGTGGTGGCGTGACTGCATTAGCTGGGATTGAAAACCAAACGGGGTGAAATGTATAAAGAGGCGTTTTACTGCCCAGTTAAACAGGCTCTGTGGATAAAAACACAGGCTCGTTGGTGAGCTAATGATTTACACTGTGTTGTTCTCGTTGTTGGTAATTTACTAATTGGCTTAGTGTATAAAATCAAATGGAGAATAAAACCTAATTTGTTTGCCGCTGCTGCTGAAGTGCTCGACTCCGGGTGTAATTGAATGAAGAAGTTGATTATCCACCTTAGTGTGCAGAGTTGTCTTCAGTCTTTACTTTATTATGATAATTACTTCTTTCCTCGACATTTGGCTTCAAGTGAAACACTTGTGATAACAGGTATGTGATGTTTACGGCTGTATTTACAACAAAAGAGACCGGAGTAGGCTACTGAAGAAAACGCTGTTTAGTTTCACTTTTAGACTGTGTTTTGTCCAGGATTTTCAATTCAAACATGAGATAATAACACAACGTTACCACACAGAGTTGTTTTAGAGGTAAATTCAGAGACTGCTTGATGAAAAAGGTTGGTTTTTGCATGAATTTCCCTCTAAAACAACTCTGTGTGGTAACATTGTGTTATTATCTCATAGCGTGGTGAATGTGCAGCTCACAACTTGTCCACCAGAGTGTTGTGGAGTTGTTGGATTGTGTATTTGATGAGTTTGATGAGGGAAACCAAAGAAATCCCATAATGAGCCTCCGTAGCGTAGCTCTGAGCAGCTCACGGCTCTGCTCCGCCGTTCTAAAAACACCTTGCACCAACAATTAAAGGTAACGAACCTACTGCTATGACTATAGGGATTATGGCAATGGGCCAATTTACCAAAAATGTTGAACTATCCCTTTAAAACTGATCTGAGCTCAGTTTTTTTTATTGTATGTGATGATGAATCTGCTGCTCTGGTCCAAAGATCTTTAATTACAGTTGGAGGACACGCCACACACACACACACACACACACACACACACACACACACACACACACTGTAACACCTGTTCTGCCGTACTACCTGTAGCTCAAACACACACCCAGACTAACACACACACACACACACACACACACACACACACACACACACACACACCGTCTGGTCTAAATTCTTAATCATTGCCGGACAAAAGACGTCTCTCTCTCTCCCTCCTCGGCTCCATTGGTTCCATAGGTCTCTCGCCCACTCCCATTGTTCCTCCTGTGGCTCTATAAACCCGTCGCACTGACAGGGAACTCCCTCTGGAGAGGCCAGATCACAGATGCTCTGCTGATGGGATGTCCAGTTAGCACACACACACCTACACACACATACATACACACACACACACACATGCATAGACACAGACACACACGCACACACACCTACACACACACACACACGCATTCATTCTCATTTACGCGTCACATGAGGACACGGTCACACACACACACAGTTTGACCATCACGTCTTCATTCAAGGACGAGCATCAGACACCAACACACACACACACACACACATATACAGACACACACACACACACACACACACACACACACACACACACACACACACACACACACACATACACACACACACACACACACACACACACAGACACACACACACACAGACACACACAGACAGGTCCATCTGGCCAGGAGAGCTGGTCATGTGTGTGTGTGTAGGTCAGGCAGGAGGCCGACTCAGTGAGTCCGCAGGGTCCTGCCATGATTAAGAACTCAAACTCGTGCACGTGCAAGTGTGTGTGTGTGTGTGTGTGTGTGTGTGTGTGAGAGAGTGAGAGAGAGTAGGAATAAAAGGGAGAGATAATTAAAATGCTAAAAGATGTTTCTGCAGCCGAACAAAGAAATGAACTTCTAAACAAGGTCCTACAATAAAAGTTGAATGACTGAACGAATAAATTCCGGCGTGTTGCCATTGTAATGTTAGGTGATATTCAAATCAATCGTACTACAACAAACACGTCTCTTAAAACCACCTGAGAGAGTTTAATATTTATTTTTATTGTCAGATTGTAGAGTTTGTACTGTATGAGTGTGTGAGTTCAGCACCACGGACAGAGGAGGAGCTGAACAACAGTCTGAGACCAGTTGAAGTTGAATTATAACTGGAACCTTTAACAGACAGCATATCCTTATTATCCACAGCCTACAGTGCTATTGGATATAAACAAAAGGAAAATGTTAAAGAAAACACTGATTTTAGATCAGTCTCAATCAAGAAAACACGTTTAAAACTTTCGTTTTTATCAGTTTAGACTCGAAACTGATGAAAAGAAATGAAATTCTGCAAAATAAAACTTAACCAATCAGCTGCAGCAGGTTAACACTGTGTGTTATAAACAGTGTGTTATAATAAACTACAAAACAGTGTGTTATAATAAACTATGTGTTAAAAACAGTGTGTTGAACAAAAAGATGAATTAAAAGTTGTTTGACACTGGAAAAATAGATATTGAACACAATAAAAACATTGTTAGATTAAATGAAACAATAATTAGAATCTCAGAGTCGTAGCGGTCCATGGTGTTTTGTCCATTACTGGTTGTTCTACAGTTGTTCCAGCTGTTTTTAGTCAGAGCTCCGTCTTTGTCACATCGAGGCCCCTCATTGGCTCTGATCTGTCCACACTGACCCCCCCCCCCCCCCCCCCGTAGAGTGTGTTGTGTTGTTTTCCCATCATGCATCCTGCTGCTCTGCCTCCTCTCTCCTCCGGCTTCATTGTGAGTGTGAAAAGCTAAAAGCTGTTCAAGTTAATTGCAGCAACAAAAGCACAAGGAGCGTTTATGTAAATCCTCCTCTATTCACTCCTCCTCCTCCTCCTCCTTGTGTTTCCTCTCCATCTTTGTTCCTCCTGCAGGTGGATGCATAGGTGGAGCTAGATGGATGACAATCGCCATAGCAACAAGGGAGGGAGGGGGGGTCAGGAGGACAGGTGTAAATGAAGCTCAGACTGAAGCTGCTAAAGCTTTATTTTATTCTTCCTCAGTCAGATCTGAGTTCAGTCAGTCAGTCGGTCGGTTGGTCGCTATCGGCCGGTCACATCTTTTTATGGGATGCAATATAATCACAATGCAGTCAATACTGTGTGTGTGTGTCTGTGTGTGTGTGAGGGGACAATATGAATAGTGATTAGAGGTCTGATAAGTGACATTTCCTCTCTGCACAGGGTTTTATCACCACACACACACTGATATCTAGCTCTGTTGTAATTTACAAGCCTGTGTAGGAATGTGTGTGTGTGTGTGTGATTGTGTGTGCAGCAGCAGCAACAACAACAACAACAGGAGGGGAAGTCAGGGGGAAGGAGAGGAGGAAGAGGAGGGAAGAGGAAGAGGAAGAGAGGTGTAGGACGGCAGGAGTGTGAGGGAAGCGTGCTGTGAACCGCATCCAGCATCAATTATTCAGCTTTCTGTTGCTTTGTACAAACAAGATCCCTGGCAGAGAGGACGACACACACACACACACACACACACACACACACACACACACGCACGCACACACACATACACACACACACGGAGCTCGGAGCTGAACAGACAAACTACCTGCAGCCTGACAGACGCCACTCAGGGAACATTAACACAGAAGTTCAGCTCAGATTTGTCAATGTCAGAGGGAAAATATTTAAAAGTTACTTTTAGAGGGCTTTTATTTTGAAGCTGCTTGCTATTCAACTTCAAAATAAAAGCACATGTTCACCATGAATCCGCCCCCTAACTATTAGCTAATCTACAATTCATTCTCCATAACTTTAGTCCTTGATAATAAAGTGTAGTGGTTTTTCATGTTTTGGACTGGACGTGATCATATTTGGAGTTTCCTCTTGTTAAAATATTTTTTCTTTTTATTGTTCTTTTATTTATTTTATTCTGCTTCCTCTCTTTTTTCATCTAAGATCTGTCCTATGTTTAGTATTTACTATTCCACAATCATTTTTCAGTTTGAATGATCCAAGGAGGTGTGAATTTAATTTACAGTACGTATATGTATGTAAAAGAACTGTTTATCTTTGAGTATGTAATTGTTTATGTAATGTGGCACGTTTAACCCTCCTGTTGTCTTCCTGGGTCAAGGAAGGAAGGATGACAGGAAAGGTGGAAGGGAGGAAGGAAGGACAAAGGGAAAGATGGGAGGAAAGAAGCAAGGGAAAAAGGAAGGAATGATAGTAGGAGGGAGGGAACAGATTGGGTCAAAAAGGAAGGAAGAAGGAAGGACAAAGAGAAGGAGGGAAAATGATTGTGTAAAAGAAGGAAGGGAAAAGGGAAGGAAAGAAAGATGGAGGGATAGGGAACAGATCAGGTCAATTGGATCAAAAGAGGAAGGAAGAAGAAGTAAGGAAGGAAGGAAGGAAGGAAGGAAGGAAGGAAGGAAGGAAGGAAGGAAGGAAGGGAAAAAGGATTGTGGAAAGAAGGAAGGGAGAAAGGAAGGAAAGAAGGAAGGATGGAGGAAGGAAAGAAGGAAGGATGGAGGAAGGAAACAGACTGGGTCATATATATATTTGGAGTTTCCTGTAGGAAGCAGGAAGTTGTAGAGGAGCAGCTCTGTCCTGATTGGCTGTTGGAGCTCAGGGATGAATCTATAATTTAATGTATGACGTGAACTCGTTTATTCCTGTTTCATCTTCATGTGACTGAACTGGTGGAGCGATACAGAGTTCTTCTTCTTCTTCTTCTTCTTCTACTTCTGGCTCATAGAGGAAGCCAACCTCACCCTGTGTGTGTCTGTGTGTGTGTGTGTGTGTGTGTGTGTGTGTGTGTGTGTGTGTGTGTGTGTGTGTGTGTGTGTGTGTGTGTGTGTGTGTGTGTGTGTGTGTGTGTGTGTGTTGTAGTCTGGCCTCAGCACCAGGTTGTTGTAACCTGCTTTGATCAGTCACAGCGAGAGAAGCCGGCAGCACGGCACCCAGCAGCTGTGTGTGTGTTGGTGTGTGTGTGTGTGTGTGTGTGTAGCGTGTTGCAGTTTGTGTTTCTGTGGATTTAGTTTCTGGTTGTGTCGGTTGTTTAAGGACAAGTTTGATCACAGACGTTGGATAAAGTGTGAAAATGAGGAAACTGGGTAACACTTTATAATAAATACACACTATGAAGCATTAGTTAAGCATTAATAAACACTGAATTCTTCATTTATAACACATGAATACATTAGTATGTAGTTTATAAACACAGTTAGTGCTTATCAGTGATGAGTTTAACATTTTTAACTGTTTTTATAAACTACCAATGAAATATTAATGTGGAAACTTTTAATATCTACAGTTCGTCCATATACAGGAGGTTTATTATATAGATTCATCAACTTAAAATAACATTTTTATAACATAAGCAAAGTTGATTTAAACAACATTCATATAAATAATCAATATGTTTATTATTATATGTTTTTTTCTGTAATGATGATTATTTTTAATTTGACACATGCATTTTGGACTTTCTTTATGTAGCATTAATGTATATGGACATGATTTGACCATTTCTACAATATGAGCATGTTATATACATTATTTATAGGCTACTAAAATTAAATATAGCAAAAAAAAAATCCTAAAATTTCCATCTAATCCTAATAAACTTTACACATATCATATCTAAATCTTATTTTTTTCTACTTAAAATGAATCCGACTCTGAGGGTTGTTGTGTTGTGTTGTGTTGTGTTGTGTTGTGTGGGGATGAAGGTGAACGCTCCTCCAGCTCCGTAAAACAGCTGAGTGTGTGTTTCTACTCCTACGTCCTGATCAATAGCGATCGATCGATCGATTGGTTCAGCATTAAGAAATGAAACCTGCAGCTCCGCTCTGAATGTTGAACTGCAGATTTAAAGTGTGTGAACATGAACAACAACAGTGTGTGTGTGTGTGTGTTTTGTAGCCTCGGCATGCAGCAGGTGTGTTTGACAGCGTGTGTACTTAGCTGTTGGAAAGCGCTGTATAGATGTGTGTGTGTTTGACTGTGTGTGTGTGTGTGTGTGTGTGTGTGTGTGTGTGTGTGTGTGTCGACAGTGTTGCAGGCCAAAGGTATGTTGTTCTGACTCTGTTGCCAAACTAATTAGCGCTGTAGAGCTCAGAGGCCTGTGGAGAGGCTGCACCACACCGTGTGATATTCTGCCAAAATACCTTTTTGCTTCTCATTCACACACACTTCAAGTACATAAACACCTCCAGCACACACACACACACACACACACACACACATAGAAAGACTCACACACGCACACACACACACACAGAGACATGCAGACATCCCTCTGTCAGGTCCTGACTCTGTCTTGGCCTGTGATGCTTCCATCTTGTTATCTGAGCCACGAGGCTGCACCGCACTGCTGAGAGTGTGTGTGTGTTTGTGCGTGCGTGTTTGTGTATATATGTGTGTGTGATATCACTCACAGCCGTAATTAGATGTGAAAATCTTGGATCAAACTGATTGACTGATCGGTAGCGCGGTCGTCTTAAAGGAACAGTGTCACATTCCTGAGAGAGTTGGAGACGACGACACTTAGTTTAGTTTAAAACTCGGCCCTGACTACTTTATATTCATGCATTAGTCGTAAGTGTTTGAACCATATTTGAGGTTGATCGATTGATTATTGGAAATGACATCACTTCCTGTCTCCAGTTAATAAATGTCATCTGAAAATCTTGGATCAAACTGATTGACTGATCGGAAACGGAGTCGTCTTAAAGGAACATTGTCACATTCCTGAGAGAGTTGGAGACGACGACATTTAGTCTACCGTACTTTCCGGACTATAGAGCACACCTGTATATACTGTAAGCTGCACCAGCTAAATTTTAAAAGAAAATACAAATATAGGCTGCACTTGAATATAAGCGGCAGGTTTTCATGTTGTAACATGAGATATTTACACAGAAAGACAGTAGGGAACTGTGCAAGTCTGCTTGCTTTTCCGCTGTTTTGGTTACGCTCCTCTCGCCCATGTGCATCTGTTGACAACGAAGCCGCCGATAAATCAATAAATGGAGCGGTGGATAATGTTACATAACATATACTTTATTACAGCATGTGTGTTTGTGTAGTCTTAACAAAAGATTACAGGTTACGGAGCGCGTTTGTGTTGCGGTGTGCAGAGACGAGAAAAAAGTAGCAGCTTATAGTCCGAAAGTACGGTAGTTTAAAACTTGGGCCTGACTACTTTATATTCATGCATTAGTCATAAGTGTCTGAACCATATTTGAGGTTGATCGATTGATTATTGGAAATGACATCACTTCCTGTCTCCAGTTTATAAACATATACCACCATTTTTAAAGCTTAAAGGTATAATGTGTAGGAATTCCCCCCATCTAGCGGTGCGGTTGCATATCTGAACGTATTCTTGATGTTGCATTCACGTGAAATCGGGCAGACGTCAGACAGCATGAGGCAAAACAATACAGGCGTGACAATATGTTGTCATGGTGATGTGGTATTGTTTTACCGTCTTTCTCTGGTGGAGTAAAATGACATCCGGTTGGTTTGCCGAGTCGACGGCCGTCTGCCTGACTGCACCTGAATGCAACACCAGTGCCTCCGTCCTTCCTCACACTACACAGTGGTGACAGTTTTAACAGGCCGAGCCCACAGCTCCGCTCAGTTTCCGTGGTTACCTACGGTCACGCTGCCACTCGACGTAAAAAAAAAAAAAAATGGCGATGCAACATGGCCGCCTCGGTTCGGTGCGTCGCCCACTTATGTATTTGTAACGACTTGTAACAACTCATTCTAAGGTACCAGAAAGCTTTCATTTGTATGCAGCTGTGATTCCACTTAAGCGAAATACGTATTTATGAAAGACAGATTTGATTTTTGATCATAAAAAAGCCAAATAAGTTACAGATTGGGCCTTTAATGTGTCTGTTTAATCAGAAGACAAACTGTAAACAAGAGACAGGAGGATGGAGAATAAGATAAAACTGGATGATATGAGGGAAGGAACGAAGAGAGGAGCTGAAAACCAGGTGAGGAAGGAAGGAAGGAGAGAGAAATAAAAAAAGAAAGGAAGGAAGAGGAGGGAGATGTGACGGAGGATGTCAGGGGAGGAAGAGTCATTCACTGTCTAACTGGCCGTCAGCCAGAGAGGAGGAGGAGGAGGAGGAGGAGGAGGAGAAAGAGATGTCTCTTTGTTTGAAGGTTACAGGAGGACAAGAAGAGAGGGAGAGAGAGAGAGGAGGAGGGAGGGAGAGGAGGAAGAAGAGGAGGAAGGAGGAAGGATTGCAGTGAGAGAAAGAAAAGTAGAAGAAATGATAAAGACACGGAGAGAAAGAGGTGCTCAAGTAATTTTGTGTCTCCAAGGTGGCAGCAGCTTTTATACCATTAACACTGTGTGTGTGCGCTTATGCATGTGTGTGCGTGCATGTGTGTGTGTATGCATGTGTGTGTGTGTGTGCGTGTGTGTGTCTCTGTGTGTGTGTGTGTGTGTGCACGCTCTTCTCCTGCCAACTCTTTAACGAGGGACTGCTGCTAATTTCAGAGCTAATACTGAACTGTTCCACACCAGTGAACCCAGAGGGGAGGGAGGGAGAGAGTGAGGGATGAGGAGGGGGGGGGGGGGTAAAGACATAGGAGAGAGGAGTGAGGAGGGAAGGAAGGAGTGATGAGAGGAGACAGGGAGGAGACAAAAGAAAAAGGAGGAGCAGAGGAGGTGAGGGATGGAGGAAGGAAGGAAAACGTGATGGAAGGAAGAAGGAGAGAGAAGGAGGAGCAGAGGTGATGAGAGGAAGTGAAGGAGGGATGGAGGAAGGAAAATGTGAGAGAGGAAGAAAGAAGAGAGTAGAGGAAGGAGAGATGAAAGAAAATGAGAAGAGGGAGGGAAAAGGAGGAGAGATGGATGGAAAAGAGTATGGAGGGAGGGAGAGGGGGCAAGGTGAAGATGGAAGAGAAAGGAGAATGAAAGAGGGAGTGGAAAGGAAGGATAGAGAAGGATGGGAAGAAGAGAGGAGGAGTTGAAGGGAGGGAAGGAAGGAAAGGGAGAGGAAATGAGGAAACAGAGGGGAGAAGGAAAAATGATGATGAGGAGGAAACAAAGTGAAGGAAGAAAAGAAAAGATGAGTAGAGAGAGGGAAAGGGGATATCAAGAAGAAAGAGATAGAAGAATGAAAGAGGGAGTAGAAAGGAGAGATCGAGAAAGATGGGAAGAAGAGAGGAGGAGATAAAGGGAGGAAATAAAGAGGGGAGGAGAAGGAAAAATGAAAGTAAGGAAGACAACAGGAGGAAGAAACAAAGACGAGACAGTGAAGGAAGAAAAGAAAAGAAAGGGATGGTGGTAAAAGAGGAAGAGGGATGAAAGAAGAAAGGAGAGGAGGGAGAGATGAAAGAAAACGAGAAGAGGGAGGGAAAAGGAGGAGAGATGGATGGAAAAGAGGATAGAAAAGATGAGTGGAGGGAGGGAAAGGGGAAGAAAGAGAAAGAAGAATGAAAGATGGAGTGGAGAAGAAGGATGGGAAGAAGAGAGGCGGAGGTGGAGGGAGGAAAGGGAGAGGGGAGAAGGAAAAATGAAAGGTAGGCTAGAAAGAACCGAAAAGAAAAGGGTGGTGGAGAGAGGGATGGAAAAATGATAGAAAAGATGAGTGGAAAGAGGGAAAGAGGACAGTGTGAGGAAGGAGAAAGAAGAATGAAAGAGGGAGTAGAAAGGAGAGATAGAGAAAGATGGGAAGAAGAGAGGAGGAGATAAAGGGAGGAAAGAAAGAGGGGAGGAGAAGGAAAAATGAAAGTAAGGAAGACAACAGGAGGAGGAAACAAAGATGAGACAGTGAAGGAAGAACAGAAAAGAAAAGGATGGTGGGGGTAAAAGGAGAGGAGGATGAGGGATGAAAGAAGAGAGGAGGGAGAGATGAAAGAAAATGAGAAGAGGAGGAGAGATGGATGGAAAAGAGGATAGAAAAGATGAGTGGAGGGAGGGAAAGGGAAAGAAAGAGAAAGGAGAATGAAAGAAGGAGTGGAAAGGAAGGATGGGAAGAAGAGAGGAGGAGGAAAGGGAGAGGAAGAAAGTTAGAAAGAACCGAAAAGAAAAGGGTGGTGGAGAGAGGGATGGAAAAGGGGATAGAAAAGATGAGTGGAAAGAGGGAAAGAAGACAGTGTGAGGAAGGAGAAAGAAGAATTAAAGAGGGAGTGGAAAGGAAAGATAGAGGAGGGAAGATAAAGGGAAGAAAGAAAGAGGGGAGGAGAAGGAAGACAACAGGGGGAAGAAACAAAGAGAGACAGTGAAGGAAGAACAGAAAAGAAAAGGATGGTGGGGGGTAAAAGAGGAGGAGGGATGAAAGAAGACGAGAGGTGAAAGGGTGAAGGGAAAATGAAAGAGAGGAGGGAGGAATGTGGAGCGACTGGAAAAGGAGGTGTGGAGCGACAGAGTTCAGAGGAGGTGAAGACGATTACACCTCCCTGTGCAGCTGTCACCTCCTGCTCTTCTTACATCCCTCTTTCATCATCCCTCGTTCCCCCCGCTGCCCTTCAGCACCTGTGCTCTGTCGTTCTCCATCCATCTCTCTCTCTCTTTGTTTTCACTTTCTTTCTTCCCTTTGGTCTCCTGACCTCTGACCTTCCCCAGACAGGAAGTGATGTCACAGCGGTGAAGCAAAGCATTCTGGGAAATCACAGAAACACTTCCATGACATCATAAAGACTTAAATTAAAGTGACAGTAGCTCAGAAACGTTAACACAAAACCACCATGAAATAGCCTCATGTAGCGCTGGTTAGCTCGTAGCACTGGTTAGCTTGTAGCGCTAATGCTAAACTTAGTCCTTGCGTTTTTTTTTTGTTTTTTTTTAAATCAACAGCTTTATTTAAAATAAGTTGACAAGTAGCCTACAAATAGTGTACAGGGAACAGTATACAATGAAAATACAAAGAACATGTGCCAGGGGTGATGTTCATTATAGCCTACAACAAGGTTATACATATTACAAAGGTCTATGGTTTTAATAGCCTTTTCATTTGCTGATTTGGTGATTAGCTTAAAATAAAGTTCCATTTCTTTTTGAAAAACATAGGAAAAAAGCAAGGGGTTTTCTTAAAAAAATTACTTTTATGAATATGAAATTTTGCAAAAAATAAAAACAGATTTACTAAAAAGTAACATTTTCCTTCTTTCTTGGGATAATTATTAAACTTAGTCCTTAGCTAGGCTACTAAATCCATATTTGGTTTGTGGATGAACACGTCACATGTCACATGACCGCTTCACATGCTATCCCTCCGCCATCTCTGCCATCACTAATTTTAGTATTGTGAATAATATCTTTGTGTCATCAGTTATTCCGCCGTCTCAATAAATGTGAAATATACAAAAAAAAAAAATCAAATCTCATTTTATCATAAAAATATTAACACATAAACAAATGCTTTTTTAAAATACTGTCTTTTATGCCTATGAAAATTCTCAACTTTGGGAACAATGATAAATTCTTCATGGACTTGATGCTGAATTTATAATTTGTGGATGTGGTGGATGTTAGCATCGACAACTAGCTAGCTTTCTTTTCATATCGCTACTGTAGCTACATTGTAAGATTTAACCTTAAAAAAACTTGATAACTTCTTCTTTATTTGTAATTTCTTTTTCTTTAGTTCCTTTTCATTTTTTTTTAGCCCATTTACGAATCTGTAGCTATTTATTTCAAACCACTTCAAAAGTGGATGTTGGCTGTCACAGTTAGCTAGTTAGCTTTTCATATGGCTTCTGTAGCTACACTGGAAGAATCAGCCTTAAAAAACAGTAACTTCTTTTGTTTTTGTAATTTCTTTTTCATCTTTTTGACCTTTTTTTTTTTTAGTCCACTCATGAAGCTGTATTTATTTCAAATCACTTTAAAGGTAGACGTTAGCAAGCTAGCTACACTGGAAGAATTGGAAATAGGAAAATTGTTAGTGGAACAACTTCTATTCATGAATAGAAGTTGCCTGTTTGTTTCAAACCACTTTAATATCCTCAATTATAAGATCAACGTTACGTCATCCAGCTGCTAAACGCTGATAAACTCAGCCGCTAATAACTATATCAACTAGCCTATAATAATGATAATAAGTAGTGGATTTCACACAGTAGCTAGCCTACAGGAAGGTTTCTGCTGCAGATGAACCTGAGAGATGATTTCCTCGCAGCACCAGATTGATTTTACATCATTAACATTTTCACTTCACTGTATTTATTTTATTTATTTATCACTTCCAACATGGCCGTCTGTAATTTGCTGCCCCGCGTTTATTCATGTCGGATTTTGTTAGTGATTCATGTTACTATTCATCTTTAGTAATTAAAACCCTCATCTCATATCCATAAAATTCACATTATTACTCCATAATATTCCTTATCGTATTAGTCATATGAGCTTTGCTTAATTGTGCTGTGTTGTGCATTAATGAATTTGCGCATTAAAGTTTCCTTCCAGAGGAGATAACGGCTGTTGTGAAATTAAATGAGAAAATGTCTGGAAGCTAAAAAAAAAAAATTACATTATAAATATTCAATCAATAAATGATGTCACAGTTTAAACGGAGGGGAAGTTAACAGGAAAATTAAACGCATATTTGATTGACTAAGTTCAACACAGGTTTTTACAGCCACATGAAGATTTATTGGAGATTTAACGGTTACATTTACATTTTCTATTCTGTATAACACGATCATGCAGTTGTGTAAAAGCTTATAATGAATAAAAAATAAATACAAAAGGATAAAACAAAAACAAACACATGCAGCTGGTTTGAAAGTCAAATTAAATTAAATAACAAAATAAGATAAGATATGGAAATGTGTTGTTGCTGCTGCAAAACCAAACAGGAAACAGCAGAAATATAATAGAAGGCAACAGAAAAAAGAACATAGCCTTTATATGATGATTAAATATAACAATGAATAAAACTGAGGTTATAGCTGCAGAACAAGTTAATTATGTTAATTAACTTCACTTTAATGTGAATAAAAACATGAAAATCACATAAATATAGCCTAAGATTTCAATGGATTTAGTTTTTTCAGTCTCAGTCGCTTCTCAACTCAGTGAAAAGAGGAAATATGCTGTGTGTATGTGTGTGCCTGTGTGTCTGTGTGTGCGCGCAGCTAACAGGATTGTAGCTGACAGGATGGAAGAAGCTGTAATACCATCAACATGGTTTTCCACTTTGTGAATGATGTGTGTGTGTGTCTGTGTGTGTGCGTTTAGCTGCTCACTGGTGGCCCCGCCTCCATCTGTGATGTCATCATCAGCCCTGGAAGTGTATAATAATAATAATACCTCTATAATAACGAGCCTACACACTGTGAATCAGTAGTTACACATTATTAAACACTTCATTTACCTTTTATAAAGCATTGTTATTACATTGATGCAGAGTTGCTATTATTTTATAAACATAGTAATACATGTTTTTCATATTTTCATATTTAATAAATGATGATTCATCATTTATAAATCCGGTATTATATCAGTTACATGTAGGAGATGTGGACAGTTACTCACAGTTGTCGCTCTGTTTTATCTCCTGTTTATTTCTATGAAAGGACACGTTTTCACCTGTGTGTGCGGTGCATGTGTGTGCATGTTTATGTCTGTGTGTGTGTGTGTGTGTGTAAAGTGCTTGCTTGCTGTCATGCTCTGGTTGATGCTAAAGCAGCGTGGCAGGAGGCAGAGATTGGTGAAACTGATAGATGGTGTGAACGCATCCAAACACTGCAGGACATTTTCCAAAATGTCTCAATGAGAGAGAGAGAGTGTGTGTGTGTGTGTCTGTGTTTTTGTGTGTTTTCTGTGTGTATGTGTGTGTGTGTGTGTCTGTGTGTGTGTATCAGAGGCTGATGTGTCTTCTTCCTCTGAGCCATTGAGCTCCATTGTTTCTAAAAAAAAAAAAAAAAAACTATTAACAACACATCAGAGAGTCAAACTGTAGCTCTGGGTCACATGTTCCTGCATCACCATGGACACACACAAACACACACACACATTTACACACACTTAGTTCCTTCTGTAGCACTAAATGTGGATTAATACGCTGCTGAAAATAGTCCCATCACCTCAGACTTCTCAGTTCTCTGTGGGAGGTCTCTGTGATCCTACAGGAGGATGGTATATATCTATCAATGAAGCTGTGTAGGCCTATATGTATATACTGTATATATATATCCATTGTCTTGTTCATTTAAACTGGGTTTTAATCAATGAAACTCTTGTGCACGACAAAGTTAAAATGAAATCACTTCATTCGTTCAGTTTTCTCTGCAGAGGAACATGAATTTTGGTCGATCCACCTTAAAAGCACAGCCGATGTAAAAGTTAATTCTCCTTTAAACTGGAGGTTTAAAGTTTTGGTAACAACAAAAAACTGAATTTAAAGGGACAACGAGGAGTTTCTATTCGGTTATAAAAAAGTCTCACGTTAATGTGGATGAATCTCCGCTACCCACACTTGTTAATGGGCCCATTTTCGATAAATATATAGTTCTGTCTCTATCGTTATTTTGTTATTATTAGTGGTGGCGGAAGTGCTGGTCGAGCCGACCAGCGTTTCCTTCGTTGCGAATCATGAGAATAACGCAGCCGCATCGCCGTTTATGGTCGGAACTACGATGGTATGTGAACCTCTTTGAACCTCTGACTTTAATTATTGATGAATGAAAACATGAGTCCGTCTTGCGCCCGGTCAAAGAAATGTACGGTGTGCGCGGAGGCTCATAAATGTAGTGTGAAAACGCTTCGCTTTTCCAAAACTCCTCGTTGTCCCTTTAAATGTTAATTTGTCTTCAATTTAAATCAGGATTGAATCTGGTTTAGCAGTTAAAACCCTGACGGTGTGAAGTTTTATTCAGTTTCTTATTCCCTAAAACGTCAGAGTTTGGGTTAGACACCAGCACTTTGTTAAGGTCAGAGGTCATCTGTTGCCATAGTTACGGCGGTAAACACATTCAGGTTGAAACAGGAAACTCTTTAAACTTTATTTAAAGTAACGATTTTGAAAAACTCTCTCTCTCTCTATCGTGTCCTATAGGACCTGGCCTGAACCACTCGTTTATTTTCTTCCCCTTCTTTCCTTCCTTCACTCCTCTTTTCTCTTCTCCTTGTCTCTTGTCTTTCAGATCACTCACTTCCTCTCCTTTCTTCCATCCCTTTTATTCGCTTTGTCTTTTTACTCTTTCCCATATTAACCTTTCTTTCTTTCTTTCTTTCTTTCTTTCTTTCTTTCTTTCTTTCTTTCTTTCTTTCTTCTTTCTCTCTCTCTCCATCTCTTTGCTTCCTCTCTCTCAGTTGGTAGATTGGTTTTGGCACTCGGTCCCCTGATCGGTGATCCCACACACACACACACACACACACACACACACACACACACACACACACACACACATACACACAGAGCGGCAGTGTCATCGCCATGGCGATGTCAGCAGGCGGGGCTTAATCCAAAGTGACACTTGTTCTCTGCCTTCCTTTCCCATCGCCATGGAAGCAATTACCCTCCTCCTCAAGGGCCTTTTGTCTGTGTGTGTGTGTGTGTGTGTGTGTGTGTGTGTGTGTGTGTGTGTGTGTGTGTGTGTGTGTGTGTGTGTGTGTGTGTGTTCTCTCCGGTTCTCGTCCTCTCCGGAGTTGACGGGGTGGAACCTCGGCTGCAGGTCACCTGATTGGCTGAATTGAAAGACAGGGTGAGGGAGAGAGAGAGAGAGAGATCACCCATACCACCTTTCCTCTTCCTCCATCTTTTTTTTTCTTTCTGTTGCAGCTTCAACTTCAACAACATTTTTTATTAAAATGTTGTTGAAATATTATAAGTTCATAGAAATAACTTGATAATAACATTTTTTTCCAACATATTTCAGAATAAAACACTCAGAGAAACCAAATCCTGCAAAGTTGTTGTTGTTGGTTGGATGGTGGGTCCAGGTGGTGGTGAGGGGGCGGGGCTTAGTTGTGACATCACAAAGTGACAGGAAGTCCTGACGGCTGGTTTTAAGGCTCAGTTTCTGAATACAGGCTGTGTGCATTTCTCTGTGGACTGAGGCTTTGATACTTTCACAGTATTAATATAGAACCTAGAGCTGCTTTATAATCACACTACACATGGACATCTACCTTTATACTGTATGGAGCTTTAACACAAACATCTACCTTTATACTGTATGGAGCTTTAACACAAACATCTACCTTTATACTGTATGGAGCTTTAATGTAAATCTACATGTATATGGGACTCTTATTTCTCTCTTTCTCTCCTTGTTTCTTCTTTATCTTCCTCTTTTTTCACTCTCTTGCTCACACAAACACACACATACACACCTTCTTTCTTTTTGTTCTTTTCTTTTGTTTAAATCCATCTGTTCCCTTCATCTTTAACCAGACTCGAATCTGTACAGTCTTTAAGTTTAAACTCTGTGTGTGTCGACAGAGATTTCCATCAGTTGTTAAGGGCCTGAAATGCCGCAGGTTGTAAAGCTGTGTGTGTGTGTGTGTGTGTGTGTGTGATGGCTATCAGCGGTCAGGACCTCAAACCTCCACAGATTTCCCTGTCGGCCACCGTGCAGCAGCTTCCTCCTCCTCCTCCTCCTCCTCTTATCTCCGGCCTTCATCTCTCTCTCTTCATATTGCTCCGCTGTGTTTCTCTTTATCTCATCAGAGACGTCCCTGCATGGATTTTATTTCCTTTATTTATTTTTCTTTTCTTTTCTTTTTCTTTTTTTAAATATTCCTCCTCCTCCTCCTCCTCCTCCTCCTCCTCTCAGTTTGGCCTCTGTTGACAGATGAGCTGATCATGTAAACAGATACCATTCTGATATCTTGGACTAAACAGAAAAAAAAAAAC
>NC_139907.1:2311362-2453862 GCF_905171665.1 Trachurus trachurus | reverse complement strand
TCCCATTGTTTGGTTTCTTCCTTTTCTGTATGATCTGACACTTTATTACGTACTGTAACACATTGGGTCAGAAAATACACAAAAATCACGCAAGTGTTTTCCAGGGAGAGAAACTGTTGTTGAGAGTTTAAAGGGACACTGTGTAGGAATTCCTCCCATCTAGCGTTGCGGTTGTATATATCACAAGCAACTCAATGGTATTTTTCATGCTGCATTCACCTGAAATTGGGCAGACGGCAGACGGACGACAGCCGCTGCACGTAACGGCATAAACAAGCCGCTATGTAAACAAGTGGCAAAACAATACACGTGACAATATGTTGTCATGGTGATGTGGTATTGTTTTACCGTCTTTCTCTGGACTTCTGTGACTAAAATGACATCTGGTTTGTTAGCGACGGCCGTCTGCCCGACTGCAGGTGAATGCAGCATCAGTGTAAAAAACAGACTTTTTAACCAAATAATCGATTTTCCTGAATAGATAACAGGAGAAGTTACACAATGTCCCTTTAATAAAGAGCTGAGATCAGATCTGCAGCTTCTGTCTGGTCAGGTGGAAACGTTCAGCAGGTTTGTGGTTTTTGAAAAAGTGTAGATAAGTAAATACATCTGTTGTACTGTAGTTGTTGAGGAGCTTCAGTGGGATCTTGGTCTTCAGATGGTTTTTATTTCTCATCCGTTTAGAAAACTTCATCTTCCACCTTTAGAGACGTAGTTTGGACTAATTTTCTAAGAACCGTTCGACTTCATCCATCTTTAGTTTTGCTGCGTTTTCCTGTGAAATGACGTTGAACAAACGCGTTTTAGCTCTGGTGGAGGAGGAGGCTTCATGCAGAATGAAACTCTGTTCTCTTCTCTGATTGGTCATTGTTTTGATCTTCTCTCTTCCTCCATCCAGGCTGCAGGCCCTGAGGAAGGAGAAGTCACGTGACGCGGCGCGGTCGCGGCGGGGGAAAGAGAACTTTGAGTTCTACGAGCTGGCCAAGATGCTGCCGCTGCCGGGCGCCATCACCAGCCAGCTGGACAAGGCGTCCATCATCCGCCTCACCATCAGCTACCTGAAGATGAGGGACTTCGCCAACCAGGGAGACCCGCCCTGGAACCTCCGCATCGAGGGCCCGCCGCCCAACACCTCCGTCAAAGGTAAGGGGCCACGGCAAGGCGCCTTGATGACAGGCTTTTATTCTGAAAATCTGCTGCTTCAGATGGGAAACTTGTTCCTGTTTCTGTTTCTGTTTCTGCGGGCGACGTAAACAGTTGGTTTTTGGTTTTTGGTTTCATTTTACTTTCAGCGTCTTCTGCTTTATTGAACCCTCCTGTCGTCCATCTGGGTCAAATTGACCTTATCTGTTTACTTCCTCCATCCTTCCTTCTTTCCTTCCTTTTTCCCTTCCTTCTTTCCTTCCTTCCCTTCATCCTCACTTCTTCTTCTTTCCTCTTTTGATCCAATTGATCTGATCTGCTCCATATACCTTCATCTTTCTTTCCTTCCCTTTTCCCTTCCTTCTTCCTTCCTTGAACGAATCTGTTCCCTCCCTCCATCTTTCTTTCCTTCCCTTTTCATTTCCTTCTTTCCACAATCCTTTTTCCCTTCCTTCCTTCCTTCCTTCCTTCCTTCCTTCCTTCCTTCCTTCCTTCCTTCCTTCCTTCCTTCCTTCCTTCCTTCCTTCCTTCCCTTCGTCCTTACTTTTCCTTCCTTTTTGACCCAATTGACCCAATCTGTTCCCTCCCTCCATCTTTTTTTCCTTCCTTTTTCCCTTCCTTCTTTCCTCCCATCTTTCCCTTCTTCCTTCCTTGAACAAATCTGTTCCCTCCCTCCATCTTTCTTTCCTTCCCTTCTTCTTCCTTACTTGAACAAATCTGTTCCCTCCCTCCTTCTGTCTTTCCTTCTTTCCACAGTCCCTTTCCCCTTCCTTCCTTCCTTCCTTCCCTTCGTCCTTACTTCTTCCTTCCTTTTTGACCCAATTGACCCAATCTGTTCCCTCCCTCTTCCTATCTTTCCTTCCTTCTTCCCTCCCATCTTTCCCTTTGTCCTTCCTTCCTTCCTTCCTTCCTTCTTTCCCTTTTTTCCTTCCTTCCTTCCTTGACTCTATCTGTTCCCTCCCTCTTTCTATCTTTCCTTCATTTTCCTTTCCTTCTTCCCTCCTATCTTTCCCTTCGTCCTTCCTTCTTCCTTCCTTGACCCAGCAGGACAACAGGAGGGTTTTAAACTGCTGTCAAACAACATGGAAAAGCTGCAGAAACACACACACACACACACACACACACACACACACACACACACACACACACACACACACACACACACACACACACACACACACACACATGCATACACATACATATCCAGCCGGCTACTAGCTGGTGCGCTGAGTGATTCTCTGTGAAGGGAACATTAAGCTTTGATGAATTTCTGCCTGGAGTAGCAGAGTAACACACAGCACTTGTGAATCTAAGTGGAATTTGCCTTTGAAATGGGCCTTTGTGCGACGACGCACTTAGAGCCGGAGAGGAGCGGAGAGGAGCGCTCGCTTTTAAAAGGGACGTTTGGGCTCGTAGGAATGACCCCGAGATGAAAGCAAACTGCTTCAACATCTCTGCTGGTGTGTGTTTATGTGTGTTTATGTGTGTGTGTGTGTAGGATATTTACCTGCGTGTGTGTGTGTGTGTTGGAGCTGTAATGCGTCCAAGAGCTCTGAGATTGTCGTTCAGTTTGTGGAAACGTGTGAATAAAAGTAAATGTTTGTGTAGGTGCAACAGTGTGTGTGTGTGTATGGGTATTTCTACACATGTCTCTCAGTGTGTGTGTGTGTGTGTGTGTGTGTGTGTGCGCGCCACACAGCACCAGATGGCATCATTGTCGTCGGCTCTTTGAAGAGGCGCATGCATTTTAATGAACTAAACAGAAATGTACACACCAAATTACTGTGTGTGTGTGTGTGTGTGATTGTTTCAGAGCTTGCAGCGTTGTGTGTGTGTGTTGTATATTTCCTGCAACACAGCAACACATCCTGTCAGACAGACGCAAACACACACAAACACAGACACACTATGCACCTGAATGAACCCTGAGTCTGATCTGATCTATGGAATCAATATATGATTAGGCCTGGGACGATAATCAATAAATCAATTAATCGCACGATAAATAAAAGAATAAATAAAAATGAACTCGATAATTTTTCCGGCCTCGATATATCGCCATGTGTACACGTGTTTGTTTTCCTCGTCTCTGCCTCCAAACAGGCTCATCTTTGTTTCCCAGAATGCATTTCGTGGCAACCGGCAGCGCTAGCGGTAAAGCTAAAGCTAAGCAGCTAAAAGCTATTTTAATTCTCACTGCAGCGCTGTTAATACCTCACTTTTTAAAGTTTTAATATGTTTTCATGCGAGAAAGTCACAGTTTAGATCCCCAGTCTGTGGTCAGTTTATCCAGATACCGCCTGTTAGGAGATTTACTCCCACGTTTTTGAAGAAGTGCAGCAGAGCTAATGTGCTAACGTTAGCAGCGGCCGGTCTGCTGAGCTCTGGTCAACCTCCGTCGTCATCCCGGGGGAGAAAACGAGCCGAGTAACTGACCAGCAGGTTTTTAGAAGTTTACCGCCGACTGGTTAAATACTTTTTAGGAGATAAATGTTGGTCTCATTGATGAAATCTAACAACTGTGACAGTCACATTAGTTTGTTTGAATGAAAAGTGAAGCTTCAGGTATTGGACAAAAGAGCTGCCCCGTGTTGTATATTATTTTGTGTTTGTTTTATTTATTTAGGATCGTATATAAGTTCTTGTCAATACAATTACAATGGTAAAAAAAAAAATACTCATGAGAAATAAAAAGTTTATTGCATTTGAAAGAGTCTACTTGCATTATTATGAAATGTTATCATTACATTAGTGGTTAATTTGGTCTCATCTGCAATTTGTAGGACAATATATCGTCCAGCAAAACGTGTTATTGTCACAGGCCTACATATGATCAATAACCGATGATGATGATGATGATACTGATCAATAGCTACCGATCAGTCGGGTTCAAACCGGTCGGTCGGTCGGCCTCAATCAGGACTCTCGTTAAACTCCGGGTAACCATAGCAACAAGAGCAGCGATGCTAAAAACCAGAGCTCTTTAAAACCGGAGAGCGATGATGAAGATGAGGACGGACTGAGACACACACAGACACATGGACACAGACACACACACACACACACACACAGTACATAATACACATGCCCTCTGTGTGTGTGTTCATATTGTCTCTCTCTCTCTCCTATTGACTGAGTCTAATGAATGAATATCCTCCTCCAAAAGAGTGTGTGTGACTTTTACACTGTTTTGTGTTGCCTCCCTGTGTGTGTGTGTGTGTGTGTGTGTGTTGTCTCCCTGTGTGTGTGTGTAGCAGAGTGTTCAGTACAGCAGAGAGTTATTGATCGTAGCTGCTCTGCATCGGCTCAGTGATGAAGATGCTGTGTGTGTGTGTGTGTGTGTGTGTGTGTGTGGTATTCCTCCTGACGACTCTCTCTCTCTCTCTCTCTCTCTCTCTCTCTCTCTCTCTCTCTCTCTCTCTCTCTTTGACCCACTGAGAATTCCCTCATTTATTTTGTTTCTCCTCCGTTTTTCAGCCTATTTCATTCATTTTCTTTCTCTCATGACGACTTCTTCCTCTTCCTCCTCCTTATCTGTTTTCTCTCTTTCTCTCCCATCCTGCCTTTTATTTCTCCCTCTTCTCTCCTTTCTGCTTTTCCTATCCTATCTTCCCTCTCTCCTTCCTCCTCCATCTTCACCTCCCCACCTCTTTTCTTTTAGTATCTCCTTCCTCTCCTCTTCTTCCTTCTTTTCCCATCATCTCTCCTCCCTCCTCCATCTTTCTTTCTTTTAGTCTCTCATTTCTCTCCTCTTCTTCCCATCTCTCCTTTACACATTCATCTGTTTCTGTTTTTCTCTCTTTCTCTCTCCTCTTTCCTTTTATTTCTCCCTCTCCTCTCCACTTCTTCCTTCTTTTCCCATCTCTCTCTCCTCCTTCTTTTTATTTATCCCTCTTCTCTCCTTCCTTCTTTCCCCATCCTCTCTTCTCTCTCTCTCCTCCTTCCTTCATATTTACCTCCCCAACTCTTTTCTTTTAGTCTCTCCTTCCTCTCCTCTTCTTCTCATCTTTCCTTTATACATTTATCCATTTTTGTTTTTTTTCTCTTTCTCTTTTATTTCTCCCTCTTCTCTCCACTTCTTTCTTCTTTTTCCATCCTCTATTCTCTCCTCCTTCCTTCATATTTACTTCCACACCTCTTTTCTCCTCTTCCTCTCCTCCTTCCTTGTACATTCATCTGTTTCTTTCTCTTTCCTTTTATTTATCCCTCTTCTCTCCACTTCTTTCTTCTTTTCTCAACTTCTCTCCTCCTCAGACTTTTGTCTTTGTCACCTTCCTCCACTTTCACCTTCTCCTCTCTCTTCCCTCCTCCTAACGTCTTCCTCCTCCCCCCTCTCTCCTCCTCCCCTCATCCCCCTTTCCTCCTCCTCCTCCCCCTCCCCCCCCCCCCCCTCCCTCTGTTGACCTTTGCAGTAATTGACCCATCAGTTGCTCTTCTCCAGTTTAGTGTTGGAGGTTTTGACTTCCTGTCAGAGAGTCTCCACATCTGCTGCAGGACGACGCACAAACAACCCTGACCTTTGGAGCATCCTGACACCCGGCCGCATGTGTGTGTGTCTGTCTCTGTGTGTGTGTGTGTGTGTGTGTGTGTGTTTATACGACTGACCGCTCACCATGTGACTGTACGTCGGTCGGTGTGTGTGTGTGTGAGTGTTTTGTGTTTGTGGCTGCACATGTGCATACGGTCTGTGTGTTCGACAGTGTTTCAGCCTTTGTGTGTCTGTCTGACAGTCTGTTGCATGTGTGTGATGGATTGTGTGTGTGTGTGTTGGGGTATGTGTTGGTATGTGTGTGTGTGTGTGTGCGTCTGTGTGTGTGTGTGTGACCCCCTCCGACACCTGGTTATTCATTATGCATGCAGAGAGCAGCAGACACCAAAATGCCACACTTCATGAGCCGGTCTACAATCAAGACACACACACACACATACGCACACATACCAACACACACAGACACACACACACACACATGCAAACACACACACACACGACTTCTCCCACCCTCACACTCACCATAAACAAACACACATACAGGTTTTACACAGGCTTTACACTCACAAACACACACACGTACATATTAAGAACTCACACGTATACAGGCTACACACCTGAGAGGACGCACAACTTGTAAACACACACATGCACACACACACACAGACACACACACATGCTTTACATTCTGTATAAATTTCCTCTCTCTCCAGTTATTAAAATATAAATTATGGCATTTTTTATAAGACCCACAAACTTTCTTACGGCTCAGAGCAGCAGCTCATGAGGCACAAGGTGCAATTTAGCATGTGTGTGTCTGTGTGTGTGTGTGTGTGTGTGTGTGTGTGTGTGTGTGTGTGTGTGTGTGTGTGTGTGTGTGTGTGTCCGTGCGTCACCTTTATAAGAAGCAGTTTATGATTATTAATGAAGGTGAATGTAAAGCCGGTGCAGACGTAGCTACAGTCATAAAGCAGCTTCAGCCTCTGGAGCCACAAGAAGTTAATTATAAAGATCAGATGTTGTTTACCGGTATTTTATTCTGAAAATCCTGAGACACAAACTTTTTGTCCTTCAGATTAAAAGCCTCGTCACATTTAGTTTGACAGGAAGTTGCTGTAACTGCAACTACACTGCAAAAACTCCAAATCGTACCAAGAATATTTGTCTTATTTCTAGCAATATGTCATTTCTAGTCAAAACAGATCTAATTCTACCTAAAATAAGACTCGTTGCATAAAAATTTGATTGTTTTTATACACTTTTTACTTCTTTAAAGCATATTTTCGCTTGAAATAAGTAGAAAAATCTGATAGTGGTAGATTTTTCTACTTATTTCAAGTGAAAATGATCTAAAAACAAGTTAATTTTTAGGTGATGAGTCTTATTTTAAGTGGTTTTAAGTTATTAGTTTTGACTAGAAATGAGACATTTTGACAAGAAATAAGACAAATATTCTTGGAAATATGTTGAGTTTTTGCAGTGTGGACGAGTGGCTGCTGCTGCTGCTGCAGTGTGAATCTGTTCATTAAGGAGAAAAAAGAACATTTAACTATGGCATATGTTGTTGTTGTGGTGGTGCGTTTGGGTTCCTCCCGTGAGGCGGCGGCTCAGCAGATCACCAGCCGCATATCTGATGTGTCTCAGCGTCTTATAGAATCTATAATTAGTCTGAGCTCATCAGGACGAGGCTGCAGTCGGAGTCAAAGGTTCAAAAGGTCTGAGGACAGAAAAACTAAACGTTGTCCAGAAGGAAATTAATTAAAAAACTTTGTGTTGAAGAAATTTGACTTTTTATAAACAATGTTTCATTAGAAATAACAAATTAACAAGGGGATCAGATATTGATATGTCTGGTAGGGGCTTAGTTTAGTTTAGTTTAATAGGTTTATTTGTATCAGGGACAATGTACAAAATAACATTAGAGACCAACCGTGGTGAGAGGAGGAGGAGGACTGTAACTGTAACTGTAGGAGCAGGTGTAGATGAGAAGCAGGTGTAACTGTAGGAGGAGGTGTAACTGTAACTAAGGAGCAGTGGTAACTGTAACAGAGAAGTGAGTGTAACTGTAGGATGTGTATCTGTAACTATAGGAGGTGTAACTGTAACTAAAGGGGGAGGTGTAACTAACTGTAGGAGAAGGAGGTGTAACTATAACTAAAGGAATAAGTATAACTGTAAGGAGGAGCAGGAGTAATTGTACCTAAACCCACACAGAAAGAACCTATAGGTTTTAATATAGGTTTGAATATATGTGACATACAGTACATAAAATTGGCCGTTTTCATATATATGCATACAGTATATGCTAATATATATGGTGCATATATGCAAAGATAAACTGAGGATATATAGAATATATATGTATACTGTATATATGTGCAGTTTATCTGTGCATATATGCACCATTTATATTAGCATATATGCATATATATGAAAACGGCCAATTTTATGTCTCATATATTCAAACCTATAGGTTCTTTCTGTGTGGGAAGGAGGAGGGGGTGTAACTGTAACTAAAGGAGCAGGTGTAACTGTACAGTAGCTGTTGTATATTAAATGTAGTCTACGTCAGACGTTGTGTTGTGAAGCATCAGCTGTAGTTTCCTGTGATGTCACTCAGACCCTCGTGTTCACATACACACATACACACACACACACACACACACACACACATACACACACACACACACACACACACACACACACACACACACACACACACACACACACACACACACACACACACTCAGATAAACTGCAGCTTTGTAGAGAATCAACCTCCTGCTCAGCGACAGAGAGAGAGAGAGAGAGGAGGAGAGTGAATAGAGAAATGAGAGGATAAAGAGCAGACGGAGAGAAGGAGAGAGGAATAAACGAGACAGTCAATTAGAGAGACAGAGGCTAACAGAGAGAGAGGGGGAGGAGGGGGAGGGAGAGGGGGGAGAGGAGGAGAGAGGAGCAGCAGGAGTCGTGTCTGGTTATGATCCGTCTCGTCTCTTTGTAGCAGCTGACGGGTTTATGATGCGGCTGCTGCCGGGCTAATGGCTTCCTCCATTATACTGAGAACACACTGACCCCCAATACACATAAACACACACCGCACACACACACACACACAGACCCCTCCCACCACGCACACCCCACCCCCCCAAGCCTGGCCCGGCCCATACAGCTCCATACAGTATAAAGGTAGATGTTTGTATTAAAGCTCCATACAGTATAAAGGTAGATGTTTGTATTAAAGCTCCTTCAGAATAAAGGTAGATGTTTGTATTAAAGCTACATACAGTATAAAGGTAGATGTTTGTGTTAAAGCTCCATACAGTATAAAGGTAGATGTTTGTGTTAAAGCTACATACAGTATAAAGGTAGATGTTTGTGTTAAAGCTCCATACAGTATAAAGGTAGATGTTTGTATTAAAGCTCCTTCAGAATAAAGGTAGATGTTTGTATTAAAGCTACATACAGTATAAAGGTAGATGTTTGTGTTAAAGCTCCATACAGTATAAAGGTAGATGTTTGTATTAAAGCTCCTTCAGAATAAAGGTAGATGTTTGTATTAAAGCTCCTTCAGAATAAAGGTAGATGTTTGTGTTAAAGCTCCATACAGTATAAAGGTAGATGTTTGTATTAAAGCTCCTTCAGAATAAAGGTAGATGTTTGTATTAAAGCTCCTTCAGAATAAAGGTAGATGTTTGTGTTAAAGCTCCATACAGTATAAAGGTAGATGGTTTTTTATCACGTAAAACCAAAGATATGATACTTTTAATTCGATTGTACAACAACATTCGTATTTTTTTTGGCATTTTAATCAGCTGATACTACTCAACGTGATGAATACACCAGATTTTTTTATTTCTGTGTATTTTTGGGCCAAATGTGTTAATAAAGTAGGCAAAAGTGAAAAAAAAAAGAATATATCATATAGATGAAGTTGTGCTGGAAAAATAGAAAAGATACCAAGCATTGGCATGTTAAACATTTCCTCATGTCATGTATATAAAGGAAAAATCAAAAGTAGTCAAAAACAGCCAAAATAAGCTCAGATCGCTAAAGGGTTAAACACCTTAAAACCAGCCGTCGGGACTTCCTGTCACTTTGTGATGTCACAACAAAGCCCCGCCCCCTCCACCTGAACCCACCATCCAACAACTTGCAGGATTTGTTTGTTTTCTCTGAGTGTTTTATTCTGAAATCTGCTCTTTTATTTATTGGATCACTTTAGAAAACAGTCAGCCAATCAGAGGAGAGGTTCATAGCCTCCTCCACTCTTCTGATTGGCTGACACCAACCTGTCGTTACTACTGTCTCGTTTTCAAAATAAAAGCACGGTATAGAACCACTTGAGTCTCGGTGAGTTGATGCAGATCTGTGTGGACGGATCAGAGCTCCCAGTCTGTCGTCTCCATCTGCACGGCAACCGCCAGCTGTTAGACTCAGGTTAGTCCTCACTTAACAGCAGGATGCTCCTCACACTGACGTCTGACGACAACAACAACAACAACAACAACAACAACGACTACAACTCCTCTTAGAGCCGTGCACAGTGGGACTGAACCAGTGGTGTAGTTTATGTGATACTCAGTATACCCACTGTAAATGCATAAATGCAAAATTATCTAACTATGTCAGTGGTTCTCAAAGTGGAAGGGTTGACAGGGTTCAAGGGCGTCCCCAACTTTTTCTTGAAATCGCCTTTTTAATTATTGTTTAGCTTTTTTTTTTTTTTTTTTTTTTAGAAATGTTACCACTTTTCCTAGATTTTTTTGAGAAATTTTACCAGTTTCTTCTCAATTTTTTTGTTTTATTGTTTGGCCCCTTTAATTTGAGAGAAAAATTTTCGAAAATTTTTTGCGAAATCTTACCACTTTTTCGCTTTTTCTAGAAATTTTACCAGTTTTTTCTCAATTTTTTAAAAACCTTTTTACTTTTTTTTTTTGGGGGGGGGGGGGGGATTTTACCACTTTTTTCTAGAAATGTTTCAACTTTTTTTGAGAAATTGCACCACTTTTTTCTGAAATTTCTCTATAATCTTGTAACGCCGTAAATGTACGTAAATGTACGCCTAATTTAAACGTACATTGATTGTTTGTGCATTTCTGGTGTTTGCTTCAAAATATTGTCCAATGGGCGTCTGTGGTCTAATTTGTGTCAGTTTTGTGTTCCTTGATGTAAAACATTTTGAGAACCACCAGTGAAGTATGAACTGAACAGTTTACCCACCTAAAAAGCAGTAGCCTATACCCACTACAAAACATTAGACTACACCACTGGACTGAACCAAAGCATAATGTATGAAACACAGAACGCTCAATTACATGGACCACAACATGTACACACAGGGTGATAATTGCCAGTTGGAGCCTTTCCAGCCTTTTGCTCCACATCTCATCTTAAACCTTCTGCTGCTGCTTCAACATAATGAACTTGTCAGACGTCGCTTCAGCTCCTCGTGGCGTTTGGTTTGCTGTCATCATCCCCAACCCCCAACTCCCCCTCCAGAAAGAAACGCTACCTACACCGCCGGCTAAAACAAAAACCACCAACAACCTCTCGCCGCGCATGCTCGCACTTAATAAACGCAGAGTAATTCCAGCCAGCTGCGAGATGTGTGAGATGTTGTGATTCCCCCGGTTTCAGTGTAAAGGAGAAAAAAAAGCGGAGCGACAGAGGGAGAGGGAAACAGCAGTAATTATAAAACTAATTACAAAATGCTGATGATGCCCATAGGCTTTGCATAACTAAATTTAGACGAGGAAATTGCTTTCGGCTGCCGACGACGTGGCTGCTGGCATTCGTTTTTTTTTTTTTTAAATATACATTTTTCTCCTTCGTCTCTCTTCTTGTCCTGCACGCTGTCTTGTCACACACTCACACAGCAAGGAGGGAGAAAATAATCACCATGGAAACAATTACTCAAACACCTTTCACCCCCCTCCTCCTCTCTCTCTTTCTATCTGTTTATTTATTTTGTCGGCAAACACAAAACCGCTCCGGGAAGTGTAGTAGTTGTCGTCCAACACTGTGTAGTTGTAATGACAGAGAGAGCGATGCACCGTGTTCTCCCTCTCTGCAGGTTTGCATGTGAAATGACATGTTTTTGTTTCTCCCTCCGAGCGGCGACGCACATTTTGTCATCACAGCTGAGTTGTGTGATTGCAGTGGAGGAGTGCGACGGGTGACGGGTCCGTCCAGGCCGGTTGTGTACGTGGTGATGACTGTTATTTCCGTGGCGATGAGGCCGAAGCAGCAGCAGCAGCAGTCTGAGCTCTGTGATGGACTCAGTTTGGGAAGATTGGTCACAAACAGGCACTTTGAGTTGTTGTCGCTCGTTTCACAGGGTTTGTTTGTTTAGTTTTTTTGTCTATAACATCTGTGAGTCACTTTAGACTTGCACAAAATAAATAAAATTCACGTTTTCTTTCACTGACGTCAACAAAACACGTTCATAGATTTGATTACTGTTCATTTTTGCTTTTTTTTCAAACTGTTATGGTGATATTTGTTGGTCTTTTACCAAACAATCATGTCACTTAAAGGGATAGTTCAACATTTTGTCAAATTGGCCCATTGCCATAATCCCTATAGTCATAGCAGTAGGTTCGTTACCTTTAATTGTCGGTGCAAGCTATTTTTAGAACGGCGGAGCAGAGCCGTGAGCTGCTCAGAGCTACGCTACGGAGGCTTATTATGGGATTTCTTGGTTTCCCTCATCAAACTCATCAAATACACAATCCAACAACTCCACAACGCTCTGGTGGACAAGTTGTGAGCTGCACATTCACCACGCTATGAGATAATAACACAACGTTACCAGACAGAGTTGTTTTAGAGGGAAATTCATGCAAAACCACTGATGCGCGTTGCCTTCTAAAAATAGCTTGCACCAATAATTAAAGGTAACGAACCTACTGCTATGACTATAGGGATTATGGCAATGGGCCTTTTTGCCAAAAATGTTGAACTATCCCAAATGTGAACTGTCACTTTGTCTTTTATCAAACAAAACTACACTTTTTTCCGCATGTTCACAGTTTCTAATTCGAAAGTTAAGTAACACACCTACAGAGGAGGATCCAGAGGTTTGTTCTCGCCGTTAAAGGAACTGTTGAGAACATTTTCAGATCGTCTCAGGACCAGCAAGTGTTGATTTCAGGGTTTCCAGGAGGTTTTGTTCAAGAGGCTTTTATCTTCATGTGTGTTTAGTGGCTGCAGGAGGTTGTTTAGAGCAGCTCCAGGTGTTGTCAGAGCCGTCACAGAGGGAGGAGATGACTTCAGGGAACCAGCTGATCATACAGTACTTAGAGGAAGTTAGTGGTTTGTTTGGAGGAGCATTAAGGATTTTTGTTTACAGGGATTTGAGATGCATTTTGTCGGGTTCAAGGTGTAATTTGAAAGGTTTAGAGAAGGTTTTGTCGAGGTGCAGGGGAGTTCGAGTTTTGTTTTCTCAGAGGCTTCGGGGATGTTCAGAGGGATTTTACGTTCTAGTCGTGTTTGGAGGTTTTTACAATGAGCTTCAATGTGGATTTGAGTAGGGATTAGATTAGTTTAACCAGGATTTTAAGATTGTTTTAAATAGTTTTGGGGTCTTTCATGTCTAGGAAGGGGTTTGACCTTTCACTGGTGGTCAAAGACAGGTCAAGAAGGATTTCGGGGAACTCTGTGAAGATGTAGATGTTATTTTCCTTCAGCTTTCAGCAGCTGGACGTAGTTTATGGGCATTTAAAATGGTTTTTAGTGTTTTACTGAGTCGATAAAGGCAGTTACTTAGGTCATAGGTCCAAATACATTCATCCAGCCGTCTTTATACGTATCGATGTGATTGGTTCTTATGTTATGTAACACTAGAACTACCTTGGTGATGATTATTGGTGGTTTTCTTGGATCCATAAGGAGTTGGAAGTATTGTTCGAAGGGTTCATTTGGGTTTCAGTGTTTTTCATTGTAGTTGAACATGTTTTATGTGGTTGTCACATGTTTGAAAGGTCTTACCAAAGGAACCAAAGTGTTTTATGTAACAGGAAGTGCATCATTCAAGGAGTTTCACGGGGTCACATCAGGAACTTGAAGGTGTTTTCATGGATTTGAAAGAGTTTGAAGAGTCTGTGAAAGGTTTTCAGGTTCTGATTAAGTGCGTCCAGAAGGTTTTTCTTGAGGATTGTCGGGGGATCTCTGGGATCTTAAACCGGTAATTGAAGACAAACAACATAAAACTCCTCTGTGGGCTTCGGTGTCTTCATGTGTTGGTTTTGATCATTTCTTTCCCATCATGCCCCCCTGTCATTCTGTGTTTCTGGGAAGCCCCCCCACACAGTGACTGGTACAGTATCACTTGGTATTGATCATGGTGAGACGCTTGTGAAGGACGTTTACCCATTAGAGCCGATGTCCTTACTAACCCACTTATACGTCTAATGTCCTTTTCTAATCTGTTTATCCCCCGTTCCCTCCGTACCAGACAAATGGGACATTATTGGCTTATGTAGCGTACACTGTACAGCCCTCAGCAGTCAATCATCCCCTCTAATATTCAGAAAGCCGAGCTTTGACACTGAATTAAAACCGACATGAAAAGCGTGTGTTGAACAAAGTAAAGTATTTCCAATCAGGTGTAATTGGCTTGTCGGAGCCAGCGGTGATATATGTTGGTAATTAGTTAAGCGGCCCGAGTTTGTCTCAAAGGGTGTTTTTTATTTTTTAATTATTTTCCTCTCCCCTCCTCCCCCTATTCCCCCTCCTCCTCCTCCTCCTCCTCCTGCAGCTGATCGTGAATCAAAATGTCAGAATAAACTGGGGAATAAGGAGCTTTTTAAAAGAGCCGCAGCACCGATTGCCAATACACATGATTGGACTGGACGGGGGCCGAGGGAGTCGGTAGGGGATGTGGAGTTTTACCCATCAAATGCTCCACAGTGTCTAGAGTCTATACCCACCAATAAATATAGAAATATAGTTACCATGGAAACTGTGTATGTGCATGCCGACGGAGGCAACATATATATAGGCGTTACTAAACAGAAACATGTCGCAAAGGCCTCACATCTTTGAACTTCATGCACTCTGAGGTACAATCTGATTGTTTTTAATGTTGTGGTATATTGATGTGTTGATGAAAAGAAGGGATCACCGCCGACACGTCTTCACTTGCATTCAAAAAGAGTTTATTACAAGAAGAAGAGCAGTGTACAAAAATGCCGAATCGTGGAGCATCTCTGGTGCCAAAATGAGATCTCTCCCTCTCTCTTGGCCTAAAGCTCTAACCTTATATACGTTTTCTAATTCTCCACCTTCTCCCAATATAAGGATATGTCTGTCCAAGATGGTCAGACAAAGACAGGTTCTAAAAACAGAATCTAACCTATGCCTTCTGACATTTAACCTCTTGACCAAGCTAACTTAAACATAGATACAGTGTCAAGTATCCCCAAAACTATAGTATGACCCACAGAGATGGGTAGATGACAAGAAACACATTTCTCAGGATACATTCCACACTACTACTAGACACCTAATCTAAACATCTTGCTGTAAATGTATGCGTGTGCCTTTTCTCTCTTGTAACATCTGAATTTATTTATATTTATTCCATTTAACTATAAACTGTTACTTATCACAAATGAAGTTCCTATCCAAATGGTGAATTACCTCTCTGACCTATCCCTTAACTTTTAGGCCAAGAAAACACCATAACAAACACAAGATAATTCAAGATATTAAAGCAAAAATGTTCAGGTGGATAATACACTACAATGTGTATGTCTGTTGTGTTGTTGTGTAATTTAATGTAAAAATCTAAATGAGTTAATTCACTCCAACAACAACAACAGACACAGTGGAGGAACGGCTGGTCCAGACTGAGCTGCAGAGGAAAAATTATAGGGAAATTAACTGCAAACAATCAAAGTTGAACGAACGTTTCATTAATTTGGGAAGTCGTCCACTGTTGCAAAAACAAAATTTTTCCTTCAGATTGCCTGTATTAATTGTAGCCTACTGATAAAAAAAAGAGAAAAAAAGTGGTTGTAATTAGGATTGTAGCATTGTTTGTATGTTTGATAATAAATATTCTGAAGTTACAGCAGCAAGGAGAAGGTGACACCGTGATTAAAGCTCCTCATATCCGTTCTCATCCAGGTTAACGTGGAAACATGGACAAAAATAAACTGTAATCCTAGTTTATATATCTTTATTTGGCCTTTTAATCCTCTGAGTTTCGTGTCTGCAGGATAAACCACTACAGTTGTAGGTTTGGACTCGATGTTTCTGCTGGGACCAGTTTGCTGTGACACTCTGAGGTCATCGACAAGTTTGCATTTATGAAAACAGTCGATATGGAGTCGCCATGGCTGCACAAAAGCACACTACAGAGCACCAAATATGGATTAATCCGCTGATTAAAATAGTTCCCAACAAATGCTCTTTCACTGGACGTCGGATTAAAATGACTGTTATTTTTAATGAATTGACGTATTGATCAGATATTTAATCAATTATATATTTGTCTGATCGACATTTCCAACCAGCTCAGACATCACAGAGAAAACAGGAAGTCCTTTGAGGTGGATTAATACGTCTGTGTTTTTTTTGTCACTTAATCTTCTATAAAGTTTTGAACTCAGAACTTTATTATTATTATTGATTATTATAAGATAAGATAACATGGCTAATCCTTTATATTATTTGTCCTGCTCTGGGGAAATATACAAAGTTACAGCAGCAGACAACAGTGAACAGAATATACAGGAAAATATTAAAATATGTAAAAAAAAACAAAAAAAAAACATGTTATATAGTATATGAGGGATCTGTAACATCGTGTTGGACGATGCTGCACCAATCAGAGCTCTCTCTTTCTCTCTGGCTCTCTCTCACATACACACACACACACAGAATAAATAACATGATAAACATGTGGAGGCATGCACAGAGATAAATACACTCACAGACCCATGATGCACACACACACACACACACACACACACACACACACACACACACACACACACACACACACACACACACACACACTGCACTCAGATCGAAACCAATGGATTTAATGGATTTTTACAATTTAAAATTGTAAGAGGGGAGAGTTGGAGGACACAGAGAGAGAGAGAGGGAGAGATGAATGAATCAGGAAGAGAGAGAGAGAATTAGATAAACTGTAGAAGGAGAGAGAGAGAGAGAGAGAGCGGGCGGCCGAGCCTGTGTTTGCTGGGCCGTGAAGCGTTCAGCTGTACCTCCATCTGAACGCTCCGTTAGCGGTGGAGCCATTTCTTAATAACACTCATAACTGCTCTCTGAAACACTCCTCCTCCTCCTCCTCCTCCCTCCATCTCTCCTCCTCTCCTCTCCTCATACCTCTGTATCCTCCTTCATCACTCCATCATCCAGCTTCATGACCTCATGACTTCCTGTATCTATGTTCAGACGACACAGATTTAATGTGTGTGTGTGTCTCTTCATACTGTAACTGTGAGTCTTTGTATTTACTCACCTGTCAGTTCAGGTGTGAGAATTGTTATTATTCCCATATTATTATAATCATTATTATTATAGACGGAATCTCCTTGTTGTCTACAACTACTTTCGGGTAGAAAACAGCACGTAATTTGAATGAGAACAGTAGTAACGAACAAGAGTTTAGCTATAGGCTATATCATGTTTTTAACCGTTTAGACAAATCTGAAATGATTGAAGAAACATTACTATTTCTGTGTGTGTGTTTTGTGTTGCTATGTGTTGTATTTATTCAGTTTGGGGGAATAACAGTGTCTAGAAAGCATCAGTGGCTGCAGCTGACAGGGACAGCTAACGGCGGTAGCTAAGCTAACATCAGCTGTTAAAACCCTCCCGTTGTGGGACACGACATGAAACTACTCCAGTTAGCTCAGTCATGTTGTAACTCAGATATCCGCTGGAGAAAATATTTTTTCATGGACCGTTTATTGAGTCACTGAGTTATTAAAGTTAAACAGGTAGCTAACCGTTAGCCCGGCTAATCTATGGTAACCATGACTAATTACAAAAACGTGCACACATAAATAGTAATGTTTGTCCAATCATTGGTTTTATAAACTTTACAAACATCGGATTAGTCTAAACGGTGATAGTGACGTGAAAAATTGGATAAATATAGTGAAACTCTCGTCTGTCACTATTGTTCTGATGCTGGTTTTCTACCCGGAAGTAGTTGTAAACAACAAGGTGATTTTTTCTACTGACTTAAACTCACTTAAACCGTTCAACCTTTGAATTTTAACCTGTGTTTGATTCTCAGAAACTGAACTCAATGTTTTATTTGTCGGCTAATTTATTGTTGATTAAGTCGATTCCTTAATAATTTCAAGCGCCAGGAAGCTGCGCTAACTCTGATTAGCATGTCTATGAGATTTCTCAGCTGCAGCTAGCACCGAGCTAATTAGCACAAACACACACACACGCTGTCTGTCTCCTAATGAAGCCGTCTCACTCCATCCCTCCTCCCCTCTCTCTCCTTCCTCTTTCCCACACTCCTCACCCGTGTCTCCCCTCTTTCTTTATTCCCTCTCTTCCTCCCTCCCTCCTTCATGTCCTCCTTTTTCCAAACCAAAGACAAGCTGCTGTTAAACTAATTGCAGCTGTTGTTTTCTAACTACAAATCTTCCTCTATTGTACATTAACATGTTGAAGATGAAAAAAAAAAAAAAAAACGTTGCTTTGAGGCTAAAAGCAGAGAAAGTTCATTTTGAAGCCATCTGTCCCTCAGGACGCTGATTAATTTGTCGCCGGCTGCCTGTCACTCAAACCGTTTGATCTGCTCACTTACTAATTGATTTTTTTATTTTTTTATTTTTTCCGTAGGAGAAAAAAAAAAACCACGGAGCTAAATTGACTTTGATGAGGTTGTTGATCAGAAGAACTTTTTGTTTTGTTTTTTCTAAGTAGCAGCATGTTGAGTCTCGTCTGAATCAAAGAGACGGGTGAACGAACGAATCGCACTCCTCCTCCGCTCGTTGTCGATAGTTACACCGTCCGTCGTCTCTGCAGAGTTCGATTCTCTCAGGGAGGAAAAGTTTCACAAACTGTTCAGACTCGCAACATCTTAAAGCTGCGTTCACAACCGCCACGATGCAACGGGTTCACTGTGAGTGTCACATTCGGCCGTTGTTGTTTCAGTTGCCTATACTGACCTTTGAACGCATCACCACGGCGGCATGAAAAGATCAGATCTTACTCAGAGACGGTTTGGATTAGACAAACCAAATTTTTATACAATAAACTTACATTTGTCTGTTAATTATCAACACAATTAATAGATGATTACAGAATCCACATTCTTCACAATTTGCATTTGAGTGTAGGCTAAGGAGTTAGATGTTGCAACTGACCCCGGGCCCGGGGACGGTTGCAACATGTTACAAATAGGCTACAATATATTTCATGCCTAGTAAAAGGATTATTATCTAAAATGTAAGTTCTATAGGTAGTGTTATTTATTCATCAGCTTTGATCAGATGGCAATTACAGTATAGATTTGTCTAGATGAGGAGGAATTACTGCATGTGCAGATGTCAAATATTCAAATTGAAAAAAAAAAGACTTTCAGTGACATAGGATGAATGGAACAATTTGTGAGGGAATAACTTTTATATTGCCATTGTCATTTATTCTCTCATCATTTTAATATGAGCAATACAACAGTAAAAAAAAATGTCAATACTGTTTTGTGGTCTGTTTTTATATTCATATATTGCATTTATTTTGAAATTATCTACACTTCCGGTCAGGAACGGTTGACACTCCGGCCATGTCCCATTTCTCCACACTTGGCTGAGTTACGCACACACTTTGGTGACGTTTTGCTGCTACATTTGCATAGAGTGTGCAAGCATGAATTAAGTGGCCAAGCGTGCAGGGATATTTAAAAGCAATCGGGACAAACTTGACAAGTGCAGCCTGTCATCTGAGTGCTATTGTGCACACTAGCACAACTCCAACACACACACACACATAGCAACACTTTTAATAAACACTGCGACTCCAAACGTGTCTTTATGTGCAAGATTCAAATTGTAAGTAAAAAAAGAAAAGAAAAGAAAAGAAAAGAACAGAAAAAAGATAAACACCTAGGATTACGCAGTTATAATCAATAGAGATCATTCATATTTATGTGATAACAGGTCAAAAATGATCAGATGTAAAAGTAAACGTAGCCTAAAGAAAACAAAATTGGAATTGAAAAATATGAGATAAAAGTATAAGATAAAAAAGTTGGTAAGTAGCCTAGGTAAATGCAGAGACTGCTTGCTGAAAAACTGTCCCTGAAGGCAACGCGCAAAAGCGGTTTAGCATGAATTTCCCTCTAAAACAACTCTGTGTGGTAACGTTGTGTTATTATCTCATAGCGTGGTGAATGTGCAGCTCACAACTTGTCCACCAGAGCGTTGTGGAGTTGTTGGATTGTGTATTTGATGAGTTTGATGAGGGAAACCAAGAAATCCCATAATGAGCCTCCGTAGCGTAGCTCTGAGCAGCTCACGGCTCTGCTCCACCGTTCTAAAAGCAGCTTGCACCGACAATTAAAGGTAACGAACCTACTGCTATGACTATAGGGATTATTATGGCAATGGGCCAATTTGCCAAAATGTTGAACTATCCCTTTAAGAAGCATCCAAAACCTCATAAACAGGACTGAGGATGCTGTCGAAGCCTCTCGTCCCTTTTGAGTTAGACTTTTGTGTGAGTGTTGTATCTCTCTGTATGTGTGTGAGGGTAAACACACACACACAGACACAGACACACATACACACACACACACACAGCTTCAGAGCCACACATCCATCCAGATGTTGTTGTCGTCGTGCCGACGGCGGCCATGTCAGGCGATCAGACGTGACATGTGACCCAAATTAGAAGTGAAAACATCAGATCCATCAGATCAGCGGTGAAATATGAGACGCCTCGTTTCTGAGTTTTGTCACAATGTTGCATCACTCACACACACACACAGCGCTGTCACACACACACACACACACACACACACACACACACACACACACACACACACACACACACACACACACACACACACACACACACACACACACACACATTGACATATTTCAATACATACAAAGACAGCTGCATTTCAGAGAGTGAATTATGATGCTGTGTGTGTGTGTGTGTGTGTGTGTGTGTGTGTGTGTGTGTGTGTGTGTGTGTGTGTGTGTGTGTGTGTGTGTGTGTGTGTGTGTAGCAGGTCAGAAGCATCATGTTCTCTTCATTAACAGCTTCTGTTTCACTCTTTTGTTCTTCTCTGTTTTTGTGTGTGTTCATTCTTTTCTACACACACACACAGACACACACTGATAGCGTTGCTGTTAAGACTAATAAGAGTTTTGCGACTGCCTGTGTGTGTGTGTGTGTGTGTGTGTGTGTGTGTGTGTGTGTGTGTGTGGGACCTGATGTTATTAAATGATATCAACATCAAGGCTCATGTTTGAAGTTTAACTTCCCTTTTTGTTCTCTCTCTACACACACACAGACACACACAGACACACACACACACACACTGATGCAGAGGGCTGATAAACTGCCTCACACACACACAAACTTATGAAGTACAATCTCAGTGTGTGTGTGTGTGTGTGTGTGTTTCCTATCAGTGCTCTGTGTCTCAGTGCGGGGATGAGAACCATACATCATAGTTCTACTGTACCAGATAGCTTATCACACACACACACACACACACTCACGCACACACACATTTGCAGGGTTTAGATTAATTTGTCTGTTCCTGTGTGTGTGTGTGTGTCTGTGTGTAGTTTCTCTCTCTCTCTCAGGTGTGTCTGTTCCCATGGAAACACTTCCTGTTTCCTGTGTTTCTTGTGTCTTGCATTTTCTGGGGCTGTTTTCGAAACAGCATACATACTACCGTACTGCCTAGTACTACATACTGTGTTAGTATTGTATACTGCATACTGAATGTAAGATTCAGTCTGCTACTTCAGCAGACCAACACCGTTCACATCGCAGTATAACTACAGTATACGAGTTTCCCAGAATGCATTTCGTGGTAACCAGTAGCAGTAGCTGTAAAATAGGTGAAAAGCTGTTTTATTTCCCGCTCTAGCACTGTTATTATGTAACTTTATTAAGTTTTAATATTTTTTCATGCGAGAAAGTAACGGTTAAGATCCCAAATATACGGCCAGTTTATCCAAATGAAGCTGTTTAGAATTTTGCTCCGATCTTTTACGGAGAAGTGAAGCTCCAGCAGCCGGTCTGCAGAGCTGCTCGGCCGGCCAACCTCCGCCGTCATCCCGGGGGGAGTAAACCATCACTAATTAACTTACCCGCAGGTTTTTAGAGGTTTACCACCGGCTGGTTGAATTATTTTTAGGAGATAAATGTTGGTCTCATTGATGAAATCTAACAATTGTGGCAGTAGCATTAGTTTGTTTGAATGTAAAGTGAAGCTTCCTGTGTGTATTGGACAGAAGAGCAACGCTGCCTCGGGGCTCTGGAGCCTAACGTACAGAAACCACCACATTTACATCAATAAATAAATGTTTTACAATGAACCGATGAGTCTGCACTCTAAACCGTCTTTGGTTACGGTTAGACGTCAGGGGCGCATTGCCAGGGCCGTTGTATAGGGGAGAAAGGTGATGATAACTCTAGGGGCCCAGCGCCCAGTGGGGCCCATAAAAAACCCCAGTAGTCTAATCTTTGTATGACTGATTTATTCTGCGTAAGACCCTGACTAATACTCATAGTACACTGTAAAAACCCAACATCTTTCCAAGAATATTTGTCTTATTTCTTGTCCAAATGTCTCATCTCTAGTCAAAACTAATCTCTTTCCACTTAAAATAAGACTCATCACCTAAAAATTAACTTGTTTTTAGATCATTTTCACTTAAATTCACAATAAATAGAAAAATCTGCCAGTGAAAGCAAGTTTTTTGTACTTGTAATAAGAAAAACTTGCTCCACTATCAGATTTTTTCTACTTATTTCAAGTGAAAATCTGCTTGGAAGAAGTAAAACGTGTCTAAAAACAAGCTACTTTTAATATGTGTCTTATTTTAAGTAGAATGAGATTTGTTTCGACTAGAAATAAGACAAATATTCTTGCTAAGATACTTGAGTTTTTGCAGTGTAATGCTGCACTAGCATCAAAACAAAGAAGGCTAAATAAAAAATGATAATACATACAGTACGTAGTCTAAGAATAAAAAAGGAAAAGTTAGGGGGAGGGGCCCACTTTAGTATTCTTTAAGGGGGCCCAGAATTCCTAGCAACGGCCCTGCGCATTGCATTGTGGGATACGGTACGCAATGTAGACTGGTCAGATGCATACTACTGGAGATATTTTCCGAATCACTACGACATCCAGGAATTTTTCGCATACTGTAGATTTTGCTTTTGTTTGCATACTGCATACTGTATACTGCATTTTGGCCAAATCAGTATGTATAAGCAGTATAAGTATGCGGTTTTCTAATACTGCCTGTATGTTTCCTTCAGTCCCAGTGTTTTGACCTCTCAGGGCCACCGTACCCTACAGACTCACATACTGAAATGAATCAATAGAAGTGATCGGTCTTGTCTGTCTGATCACAGATGTAACAGGCGAAAAGCTGTTTTATTTCCCACTCTAGCACTGTTATTATGTAACTTTATTAAGTTTTAATACTTTTTCATGCGAGAAAGTAACTGTTTAGATCCCAAATATACGGCCAGTTTATCCAAATGACGGCTGTTTAGAAGTTTGCTCCGATATTTTTCAGAGAAGTGAAGCTCCAGCAGCGACCGCAACATCACAGAGGCAGCAGCCGGTCTGCAGAGCTGCTCGGCCGGCCAACCTCCGTCGTCATCCCGGGGGGAGAAAACGATCGATAATTAACTTACCCGCAGGTTTTTAGAGGTTTACCACTGGCTGGTTCAATTATTTTTAGGAGATAAATGTTGATCTCATTGATGAAATCTAACAATTGTGGCAACAGCATTAGTTTGTTGAAGCTTCATGTGTGTATTGGACAGAAGAGCAGCGCTGCCTCGGGGCTCTGTATGTGCACAAATCACCACATTTACATCAATAAATAAATGTTTTACAATGAACCGATCAGTCTCCTCTCTAAACCGTCTTTGGTTACGGTTAGACATCAGGGGCGCATTGCATTGTGGGATACAGTACGCAATGTAGACTGGTCAGATGCATACTGCAGATATTTTACGAATCCGAATCGCATGCTGTAGATTTTGCTTTTGTTTGCATACTGCATTTTGGCCAAATCAGTATGCGGTTTCGAATCCAGCCTGTATGATTCCTTCAGTCTCAGTGTTTTGACCTCTCAGGGCCACCGTACCGTACCGTACCGTACCGTACAGACTCCCAGACTGAAATGAATCAATAGAAGTGATCGGTCTTGTCTCTTGTGTCTCTCAGATCACAGATGTAACAGTTGTGTCGTCGTTGTCGTTGTCGTCGTATTTTACAGTTTAATTACTTGTCGTCGTCTCGTTGTCGTTCATTAACGAGCGCGGCTCAGACTACAGTGTCGTTAACGATGTTACAGTTTAATCACAAACCGCTGCTCGTCGGGGTAATGATGCTCCCTGGTGGGAGGCAGGCTGTCGCTACACACACACACACACACACACACACACACACACACACACACACACACACACACACACACACACACACACACACACACACAGCTGATTGTTGCTGTATATGTGATGATATTTGAATCTTTTAAGGTGGAATTTTTTTTAAAACTTGTGCAACGTTCAGAACAAACTCTTTCCATCTTTACTTCCTCTTCTTCGTTAGTTTACTTCCTCTTCACTCCATCTTTACTTTTTCTTTCTCTTCACTTATTTTACTCTTCTCTCTTGCTTCGCAACTTTTTCTTTCTTTCTTTCTTTCTTTCTTTCTTTCTTTCTTTCTTTCTTTCTTTCTTTCTTTCTTTCTTTCTTTCTTTACTTCCTCTTATTTACCTCATACTTCTCTCCATCTTTACCTCCTCTTCTCTTCATCTTTACTTCCTCTTCTCTCCATCTTTACTTCCTCTTTTCTCCATCTTTACTTCCTCTTCTTCGTTACTTTACTTCCTCTTCACTCCATCTTTACTTCCTCTTCTCTCCATCTTTACTTCCTCTTCACTCCATCTTTACTTCCTCTTCTCTCCATCTTTACTTCCTCTTCACTCCATCTTTACTTCCTCTCCTTCGTTACTTTACTTCCTCTTCTCTCTATCTTTACTTCCTCTTCTTCACTACTTTACTTCCTCTTCTCTCCATCTTTACTTCCTCTGCTTTACTTCCTCTTCTCTCCATCTTTACTTCCTCTTCTCTCCATCTTTTCTTCCTCTTCTCTCCATCTTTACTTCCTCCTATCTCCATCTTTATTTCCTCTTCTCTCCATCTTTACTTCCTCTTCTTCGCTACTTTACTTCCTCTTCTCTCCATCTTTACTTCCTCTTCTTCACTACTCTACTTCCTCTTCTATCCATCTTTACTTCCTCTTCTTCACTACTCTACTTCTTCTTCTCTCCATCTTTACTTCCTCTTCTCCACTACTTTACTTCATCTTCTCTTCATCTTTACTTTCTCTCCTCTCCCCTTTACTTCATCTTCTTACTTCACAACTTTTTCTCTCCTTTCTTTCTTTCTTTACTTCCTCTTATTTAGCTCATCTCTCCATCATCACCTCCTCCTCTCTCTTTACCTCATACTTCTCTCCATCTTTTATCTCCATCTTTACTTCCTCTTCTATCCATCTTTACTTCCTCTTCTTCGCTACTTTACTTCCTCTTCTCTCCATCTTTACTTCCTCTTCTCTCCATCTTTACTTCATCTTCACTCCATCTTTACTTCCTCTTCTCTCCATCTTTACTTCCTCTTCTTCGCTACTTTACTTCCTCTTCTCTCCATCTTTACTTCCTCTTCTTCGCTACTTTACTTCCTCTTCTCTCCATCTTTACTTCCTCTTCTCTCCATCTTTACTTCCTCTTCTTCGCTACTTTACTTCCTCTTCTCTCCATCTTTACTTCCTCTTCTCTCCATCTTTATTTCCTCTTCTCTCCATCTTTACTTCCTCTTCTTCACTACTTTACTTCCTCTTCTCTCCATCTTTACTTCCTCTTCTCTCTGTCTTTACTTCCTCCTATCTCCATCTTTATTTCCTCTTCTCTCCATCTTTACTTCCTCTTTTCTCCATCTTTACTTCCTCTGCTTTACTTCCTCTTCTCTCCATCTTTACTTCCTCTTCACTCCATCTTTACTTCCTCTTCTCTCCATCTTTACTTCCTCTTCACTCCATCTTTACTTCCTCTCCTTCGTTACTTTACTTCCTCTTCTCTCCATCTTTACTTCCTCTTCACTCCATCTTTACTTCCTCTCCTTCGTTACTTTACTTCCTCTTCTCTCCATCTTTACTTCCTCTGCTTTACTTCCTCTTCTCTCCATCTTTACTTCCTCTTCTCTCCATCTTTTCTTCCTCTTCTCTCCATCTTTACTTCTTCCTATCTCCATCTTTATTTCCTCTTCTCTCCATCTTTACTTCCTCTTCTTCGCTACTTTACTTCCTCTTCTCTCCATCTTTACTTCCTCTTCTCTCCATATTTACTTCCTCTTCTTCACTACTCTACTTCCTCTTCTATCCATCTTTACTTCCTCTTCTTCACTACTCTACTTCCTCTTCTCTCCATCTTTACTTCCTCTTCTCCACTACTTTACTTCATCTTCTCTTCATCTTTACTTTCTCTCCTCTCCCCTTTACTTCATCTTCTTACTTCACAACTTTTTCTCTCCTTTCTTTCTTTCTTTCTTTACTTCCTCTTATTTAGCTCATCTCTCCATCATCACCTCCTCCTCTCTCTTTACCTCATACTTCTCTCCATCTTTTATCTCCATCTTTACCTCCTCTTCTCTCCATCTTTACTTCCTCTTCTCTCCATCTTCACTTCCTTTTCTTCGCTACTTTACTTCCTCTTCTCTCCATCTTTACTTCCTCTTCTTCACTACTTTACTTCCTCTTCTCTCCATCTTTACTTCCTCTTCTCTCCATCTTTACTTCATCTTCACTCCATCTTTACTTCCTCTTCTCTCCATCTTTACTTCCTCTTCTTCGCTACTTTACTTCCTCTTCTCTCCATCTTTACTTCCTCTTCTTCGCTACTTTACTTCCTCTTCTCTCCATCTTTACTTCCTCTTCTTCGCTACTTTACTTCCTCTTCTCTCCATCTTTACTTCCTCTTCTCTCCATCTTTATTTCCTCTTCTCTCCATCTTTACTTCCTCTTCTTCACTACTTTACTTCCTCTTTTCTCCATCTTTACTTCCTCTTCTCTCTGTCTTTACTTCCTCCTATCTCCATCTTTATTTCCTCTTCTCTCCATCTTTACTTCCTCTTTTCTCCATCTTTACTTCCTCTTCTTCGTTACTTTACTTCCTCTTCTCTCCATCTTTACTTCCTCTTCACTCCATCTTTACTTCCTCTTCTCTCCATCTTTACTTCCTCTTCACTCCATCTTTACTTCCTCTCCTTCGTTACTTTACTTCCTCTTCTCTCCATCTTTACTTCCTCTTCACTCCATCTTTACTTCCTCTCCTTCGTTACTTTACTTCCTCTTCTCTCCATCTTTACTTCCTCTGCTTTACTTCCTCTTCTCTCCATCTTTACTTCCTCTTCTCTCCATCTTTTCTTCCTCTTCTCTCCATCTTTACTTCTTCCTATCTCCATCTTTATTTCCTCTTCTCTCCATCTTTACTTCCTCTTCTTCGCTACTTTACTTCCTCTTCTCTCCATCTTTACTTCCTCTTCTCTCCATCTTTACTTCCTCTTCTTCACTACTCTACTTCCTCTTCTATCCATCTTTACTTCCTCTTCTTCACTACTCTACTTCCTCTTCTCTCCATCTTTACTTCCTCTTCTCCACTACTTTACTTCATCTTCTCTTCATCTTTACTTTCTCTCCTCTCCCCTTTACTTCATCTTCTTACTTCACAACTTTTTCTCTCCTTTCTTTCTTTCTTTCTTTACTTCCTCTTATTTAGCTCATCTCTCCATCATCACCTCCTCCTCTCTCTTTACCTCATACTTCTCTCCATCTTTTATCTCCATCTTTACCTCCTCTTCTCTCCATCTTTACTTCCTCTTCTCTCCATCTTCACTTCCTTTTCTTCACTACTTTACTTCCTCTTCTCTTCATCTTTTCTTCCTCTTCACTCCATATTTACTTTTTCTTTCTCTTCACTGTTTTACTATTTTCCTTCTTTCTTTCTTTCTTTCTTTCTTTCTTTCTTTCTTTCTTTCTTTCTTTCTTTCTTTCTTTCTTTCTTTCTTTCTTTACTTCCTCTTATTTACCTCATCTTTCCATCATCACCTCCTCCTCTCTCTTACCCCCTACTTCTCTCCATCTTTTCTCTCCATATTTACCTCTTCTTCTCTCCTTCTTAACACCCTCCTCTTTCCATCTTTACTTCCTCTTCTCTCTATCTTGACCTCCTATCCATCTTCACTTCCTATTTTCCACTACATTCCTTCCTCTTCACCCCATCTTTACATCTTCTTCATCTTCACTATTTTTCTTTCTCTTCTCTCCATATGTACTTTCTCTCCTCTCCCCCTTTACTTCATCATTCTTCACTTCTTTTACTCTATACGCTCTTGCTTTGCAACTTATTCTCTCCTTTACTTCCTCCTTTCTATCTTTACTTCCTCTTTTTTTCCCTCCTCTCTCCATCTTTACCTCCTCTTCTCTCCATCCGTCTGTGTTTTTGTTTCATTGTGTGTTTCACTTTTTTTTCAACCATTTTCTCTTCTGTTTACAAAGTTTCTCTCGCTCCCTCTCTGTCTTTCTCCATTCCCTCAATTTCATGGCAGCACTATGAGCGTGTGTGTGTGTGTGTGTGTGTGTGTGTGTGTGTGTGTGTGTGTGTGTGTGTGTGTGTGTGTGTGTGTGTGTGTGTGTGTGTGTGTGTGTGCACATGCTCCTGCTGTTGAGCTGCGGTGCTAATCGATTAACGCCAACATGTCTGAACCAGCATCGCATTAGTCAACGTCACACACCGCCACCTGCACAACACTCTGTGTGTGTGTGTGTGTGTGTGTGTGTGTGCGTGTGTGTGTGTGTGTGCGTGTGTGTGTGCGTGTGTGTGTGTAGAGTAGTTAAGGAAGACGGCCTGCAGGTGATTACACTCCTTTGGGATATGAAAGAGAGAGAAAGAGAAAGAGAGGAGGAAAGAAGGAAAATCCAGAGAAAGAGAACTGGGAAACCACAGATGGAGAAAAAGATGGAGGAAGAGTGGATGATAGAGGGAAAGAAAAAGGACAGGAAGTGGAAGAAAAAAATGGAGACATGACGACTCCACCAATATTTAATCAATTAATTATTAATAATCAGTCATGTGTGTTGCAGTAATTGCAGGTTAAATTGACTCGTATCTATATTTGTTAACGTCGTAATTAGAGAGTTTTAGTGAAATGATGTTTCACTTCAGACGAGGAGTCGGTGCTGAAGCTGCAGAGGTCGTCATGACGACTCACTCTGGTCCGGTGAAGCCCAGTGACTCCTCCTCCTCTTCTCTCCATCTTTACTTCCTCTTCTTTCCATCTTTACCTCCTCCCCTTCTCTACATCTTTAGCTCCTCTTCTCTCCATCTTTACCTCCTCCTCTTCTCCAACTTTACCTCCTCTTCTCTCCATCTTTACCTTCTCCTCTCTCCATCTTTACCACCTCCTCCTCTTCTTTCCATCTTTCCATCCTCATTTCTCCATCTTTACCTCCTCCTCTCCATCTTTACCTCCTATTCTCTCCATCTTTACCTCCTCTTCTCTCCATCTTTACCTCCTCCTCTTCTATACCTCATCTTCTCTAAATATTTACCTCCTCTTCTTCTCTCCATCTTTACCTTCTTCTTCTCTCCGTCTTTACCTCCTCTTCTCTCCATGTTTACCTCCTCTTCTCTCCATGTTTACCTCCTCCTCTCCATGTTTACCTCCTCCTCTCCATGTTTACCTCATCCTCTCTCCATCTTTACCGCCTCTTCTCTCCATCTTTACCTCCTCTTCTCTCCATCTTTACCTCCTCCTCTCTTCATCTTTACCTCCTCTTCTCCGTCTTTACTTCCTCTTCATCTTTACCTCCTCTCTTCTCTACATTTTTAACTCCTCCTCTCTTCATCTTTACCTCCTCTTCTCTACATATTTACCTCCTCCTCTCCATCTTTACCTCCTTTTCTCTCCATCTTTACCTCCTCCTCCCCATCTTTACCTCCTCATCATCTCTACCTCCTCTTCTCTACATCTTTACCTCCTCTCTTCTCTACATCTTTTGCTCCTCCTCTCTTCATCTTTACCGCCTCTTCCCTCCATCTTTACATCCTCTTCTCTCCATCTTTACCTCCTCATCTCTACATCTTTACCTCCACCTCTCTTCATCTTTACCTCCTCTTCTCTCCATATTTACCTTCTCCTCTCTCCATCTTTACCACCTCCTCCTCTTCTTTCCATCTTTCCATCCTCATTTCTCCATCTTTACCTCCTCCTCTCCATCTTTACCTCCTATTCTCTCCATCTTTACCTCCTATTCTCTCCATCTTTACCTCCTCTTCTCTCCATCTTTACCTCCTCCTCTTCTCTCCATCTTTACCTTCTTCTTCTCTCCATCTTTACCTCCTCTTCTCTCCATGTTTACCTCCTCTTCTCTCCATGTTTACCTCCTCCTCTCCATGTTTACCTCATCCTCTCTCCATCTTTACCGCCTCTTCTCTTCATCTTTACCTCCTCTTCTCCGTCTTTACTTCCTCTTCATCTTTACCTCCTCTCTTCTCTACATTTTTAACTCCTCCTCTCTTCATCTTTACCTCCTCTTCTCTACATATTTACCTCCTCCTCTCCATCTTTACCTCCTTTTCTCTCCATCTTTACCTCCTCCTCCCCATCTTTACCTCCTCATCATCTCTACCTCCTCTTCTCTACATCTTTACCTCCTCTCTTCTCTACATCTTTTGCTCCTCCTCTCTTCATCTTTACCGCCTCTTCCCTCCATCTTTACATCCTCTTCTCTCCATCTTTACCTCCTCATCTCTACATCTTTACCTCCACCTCTCTTCATCTTTACCTCCTCTTCTCTCCATATTTACCTTCTCCTCTCTCCATCTTTACCACCTCCTCCTCTTCTTTCCATCTTTCCATCCTCATTTCTCCATCTTTACCTCCTCCTCTCCATCTTTACCTCCTATTCTCTCCATCTTTACCTCCTATTCTCTCCATCTTTACCTCCTCTTCTCTCCATCTTTACCTCCTCCTCTTCTCTCCATCTTTACCTTCTTCTTCTCTCCATCTTTACCTCCTCTTCTCTCCATGTTTACCTCCTCTTCTCTCCATGTTTACCTCCTCCTCTCCATGTTTACCTCATCCTCTCTCCATCTTTACCGCCTCTTCTCTTCATCTTTACCTCCTCTTCTCCGTCTTTACTTCCTCTTCATCTTTACCTCCTCTCTTCTCTACATTTTTAACTCCTCCTCTCTTCATCTTTACCTCCTCTTCTCTACATATTTACCTCCTCCTCTCCATCTTCACCTCCTTTTCTCTCCATCTTTACCTCCTCCTCCCCATCTTTACCTCCTCATCATCTCTACCTCCTCTTCTCTACATCTTTACCTCCTCTCTTCTCTACATCTTTTGCTCCTCCTCTCTCCATCTTTACCTCCTCTCTCTCCATCTTTACCTCCTCTTCTCTTCATCTTTACCTCCTCCTCCCCATCTTTACCTCCTCTTTTCTCCATCTTTACATCCTCCTCTCAATCTTTACCTCCTTTTCTCTCCATCTTTACCTCCTCTTCTTTCCATCTTTACGTCCTCCTCTCAATCTTTACCTCCTCCTCCACATCTTTACCTCCTCTTCTTTACCTCCTCCTCTTCTCTCCATCTTTACCTCCTCTTCTTCACTTTACATCCTCTTCTCTCCATCTTTACCTCCTCATCTCTACATCTTTACCTCCACCTCTCTTCATCTTTACCTCCTCTTCTTTCCATCTTTACCTCCTCTTCTCTCCATCTTTACCTCCTCCTCTCCATCTTTACCTCCTCTTCTCTCCATCTTTACCTCCTCATCTCTCCATCTTTACCTCCTCTTCTCTTCATCCTTACCTCCTCTTCTCTCCATCTTTTCCTCCTCCTCTCCATCTTTACCTCCTCATCTCTCCAACTTTACCTCCACCTCTCTCCATCTTTATCTCCTCTTCTCTCCATCTTTACCTCCTCCTGTCCATCTTTACCTCCTCTTCTCTCCATCTTTACCTCCTCTTCTCTCCATCTTTACCTCCTCCTCTCCATCTTTACCTCCTCTTCTTTCCATCTTTTTCTTCTCTTCTCTCCATCTTTACCTCCTCCTCCTCATCTTTACCTCCTCCCCTCTTCATCTTTACCTCCTCCTCTCTCGATCTTTACATCCTCTTCTCTCCATCTTTACCTCCCCTTCTCCATCTTTACCTCCTCTTCTCTCCATCTCTACCTCCTCTTCTCTCCGTCTTTATCTCCTCCTCCTCCTCCTCATCTTTACCTCCTCTTCTCTCCATCTTTATCTCCTCTTCTCTACATCTTTACCTCCTCATCTCCTTGTTTACCTCCTCTTCTTTCCATCTTTCCATCCTCTTCTCAATCTTTACCTCCTCCTCCTCATCTTTACCTCCTCCTTTTCTCTGCATCTTTACCTCCTCTTCTTCACTTTACATCCTCTTCTCTCCATCTTTACATCCTCTTCTCTCCATCTTTACCTCCTCCTCATCTTTACCTCCTCTTCTTTCCATCTTTACCTCCTCCTCATCTTTACCTCCTCTTCTTTCCATCTTTACCTCCTCCTCATCTTTACCTCCTCTTCTTTCCATCTTTATGTCCTCCTCTCAATTTTTACCTCCTCCTCTCTTCATCCTCACCTCCTCCTCTCCATCTTTACCTCCTTTACTTCACTTTACATCATCTTCTCTCCATTTTTACCTCCTCTTCTTCACTTTACATCCTCCTCTCAATCTTTACCTCCTCCTCTTTTCATCCTTACCTCCTCTTTCCCATATTTACCTCCTCTTCTCTCCATCTTTACTTCCTCAGCTCTTCATCTTTATCTTCTCTTCTCCATCTTTAACTCCTCCTCTCCATCTTTACCTGTGATGTAGTGACGGTATCTGTCTCTGGTTAATGAAATGATGAATAAACAATCACTTAATTATCAGGTTATGATTCATAGGTTTGTCGTTCATCGTACATAAGTTGTTCAGAAGAGAAAAACAAACTTTGTACTTCACCTTTATTCAGTTAAAACAGTTTTTCTTAAGGTGAATGTGGTCTGAGGTGAAGTTAAACTGGATGAACTCTCTGGTTCTGGTTTTTGTGTGTAAACCGCCTTTACATGACCAAACAAGAACCCCCCCCCCCAAAAAAAAAACCTGGTGTTGATCTTCATTTCCACTTGTGAAGCCGCGCGCAGCAACAGGCCCCGATGAATCACATCACAACCAGTCAGATCCATTTCACACAAAACAACACTCACTCCTTGATTTCTAATTTTCTGAGAGCTTCCCCTCCGCGCTCCAGAATACATTACAGGTACTTAGTTATTTCTCTCTCTCTCTCTCTCTCTTTCTTTCTTTCTTTCTTTTCTTTCCTTTTTTCTTTTAATCAGCTAAAGCGTGATTGTTTGTTTGCCAGCAGCGCCGGCGCTACAAAGACGTAACGCTGCAGCGCTCCGACGCCTCTCCAGGAATCTGGCAGCAGATTGGAGAGACGCTGGAATCAAAGGCAGCTCGGAGACGCTCGGTTCAGCTGTGATGTTGTTGTTGGTGTTGTTGTTTTTGTTGTTTTGGATGTGAAGAAGACGCTGCTGCTTCTGTTGCTGCTGCTGCACCTTTGTCTTCATGACTACTTGGTCTCAAGCGAGCAACACTGCTCTCAAACCATTACTTTCACTATACAAAAAAACCCTTAAAGTGCTGGACAGAAAATCCAATAACTATCATCATTGTCATATTTTACTGAAATACAAGCTGTTAAACTGGGAAAACCTGTTTAAAGCAGAAGTAAGCGATATTTTTGTGTTAATATAAGTCTTAAATAGTTATATCTTCCGACAGCAATCACTTCTATAGAGTGTTTGGACCGAAACACGGGTCTGTCAGTCACTCTGCTCTGCTCTGAGCCGAGGAGAAAACTTTTCTCGTATCCTACAGTTTTTATCCAATGAGGAGAGAGAACGGCATAAAGGGGCGGTCCTCTCTGTGTGTGCAGCCAAGGGATGCACCTGAATGTGGTGACGTAGGGACGAGGACCAATAGATCCATGACGAGGACGGGGGCTGCTAACTCCATCGGCTGACAAGAAGTTATGGTGCGTTCAAGGCAACCCGTAACTCGTGTTTTTCCGACCTGTGAAGTGGTACCAGTTCGATCTGGTACGACTTTACGGGTCGGAAGTTACGAGTGGCCGTTATAGTGACTTTCACAGGTAAAACAGGTCGGAGAAACACGAGTGGGTTGCCTGGAACGCTACAAAGTCGTAAGTTGTGACTTGAAGCTGTAATTTACGGTTTCAAAAGCCTGCCTGGAACGCAGCATTAGCTAAAACGACCGGATCGCTTACTTCTGCTTTAAATATTCACACTCTTGTCTTATGTACAAAATCCTACATGGACGTGCGCCTCCAGCATTGAATCAGTTTATAAAAATGGTATCAACATCTACTCGGAGTGCAACTAGATCAGACTGTGTTATCGCGTTTAGAAAAAGTTCTTTCAGCCAGTCTGCGTTTTCTCTTAGAGCTGCTTGTGAATGAAATTCTATCCCAACTCACATTAGAAATATTTCAAATTATGCCTCCTTTAAACACTTTTTTAAAAAGTGTCTAATTAGTGGTCAAGGCTGTGAACATTAAATTTCTTTTTCTCTTTCCTGCACTTTGAAGGGCTGGAAAAAATTATATTATAGCGAACAATGGAACTGTGCATTTTTTTCACGTAAAACCTCTTTTAGGCCACGAAAATAGGCCGTTTCTTTGGGTCTGTTCACAACACTGTATGTTGTAAATCTCTGGGCAGGGCTATTATGGGCTGGCATTGCTAACGGGAGGAGTGCAGAGAGTCTTCTACTGCAATTAAAGTACTTAGGGGCTATTTGTAGATCATACAACCCCACTTTAAAAAAATGCTACTATCCCTTTAAACATCAGTCCAGGGACAACAGATGCAAAATAGCCTTTTGGCTAATTCTGGCATGTTTACATTTGTTTAAATGTTTTTATTAATGTGCAATGTCCCTGATCCTTAAACCTTTAAATAAATAAATAAATAAATGTCTCCGAGCCAAAAACACAAGGAGGAGGAGACGGAGCGAGGGAGGGAAAGAGAGGGGGAGAATTTACAATAGTCTATAATCAGTGACATTCACCGTAAAAAGCCATCCCTCTCTCTCCTCCTCATTATCTCCATCATATATACTCGACTCAGATGTGGATGAGCGCCATTTTGTCATTACACTCCCCCTCTCTCTCTCTCTTTTTCTCTGTCTTTTTGCCGCTCTCTATCAGCGTCCGTCGCTCCTCGATGGAGCGATAATATCCATCTTATTACACTCGGCGCGCGGAGGCTGTCGAGGCTGGAGTGGTGGAGGTTAAACGTCCACTCAGCGCCGCGGTGAAGAGCGTCAGGCTGAAGAGGAGAGAGGGAGGGAGGGAGAAAGGGAGGGAGGGAGGAAGTGTCCTGTCCCCTGAAAACACTACACACAGATGGGCCGGGGTCAAAGGTCAGATAGTGGTGAGATGAGTGAGTTACACCTGTTGAAACGCATCAACGGTTTGTGTTTGGTGTTAAAAAGCGCGTCCTGTGTGCTTTAATTTTGAAGGGCTGATTCATGAGAATATCCTCTTCTTCTTTTTTAAAGCAGAAGTAAGCAGAATTTTTGTGTTAATATAAGTCTTAAATAGTTGTATCTTCCGACAGCAATCACTTCTATAGAGTGTTTGGTCTGAAACACGGGTCTGTCAGTCACTCTGCTCTGCTCTGAGTCGAGGAGAAAACTTTCCTTGTATCCTACAACCTTTATCCAATGAGGAGAGAGAACGGCATAAAGGGGCAGTCCTCTCTGTGTGTGCAGCCAAGGGATGCGCGTGAATGTGGTGACGTAGGGACGAGGGCGGGGACTGCTAACTCCATCGGCTGACAGGAAGTTAGACAAAACCACCGGATTGCTACTTCTGCTTTAAACGCTAAAGCTCTAATTATTACAGAGTTCCCACACGTCCGGGAAAACCTGGAAAATGGTTGACCAATTGTCCAGTCCTGGAAAACACTTGGAAAATGAGAAAAAAAAGGTCAAATTTCCTGGAAAATTATTTATAACATCGTGGCATCAGCTTTGACTTTTTCAGACCCCACTAAGGATTTCTTTTCCAAAGAAAACTAGTGACTTTGAGTTGAGTGTTTCCAGGATTGGGCGGCGAGCATGAAGATTTTCTTTTTTTTGACAGACAGAGGAGCAGCAGAGAGCTTTTTTTGGATTAAAAACAAAAAACCAACATGTCTGTGTTATTCTATGATACATTTGTCATAATTTGCATGTTAGAGATTATTTCATAGATCAGTCAGAGCCATAGACTGCACATCTTTAAAACAGACTTCCAGGGGTGAGTTTGGAATAAACATAGAAACAAACTGGTTAAATGTAGGAAAATAAGGTACAACTGTGTAAAAGTTGCAAGCAAGAATCCAATAAATGGGAGCTTTAAACAAGTGTGCGGATATTATCTCTTTTTCTTTTCAATAATCCTGACTATCCGGCACCTGGCCTAAAATAGGCATTGGATGTGTGCAGAACCACCCTGTTTTTTCTGCTTACAACTGTGTAAAAGAACACTTCTCTAAAGCATGAATGGGACAGGGGGTTATTATTGTATGCCGTAATAATATGTCTGTAATATTGTAGCAGCTGAAAATGTCTTGGAAAATGATTTCAAGAAAAGAGTGGGAACCCTGTATTACACTTCCTGTTTTATTTTGAAGGATTGATCCATGATCTAAAGATAAAAACAAAACATCTGAGTGTAGTTTTCCATCTCCTCGTTCTCTCTCAGCTTCTCTCTGGAGCTCTAGTAACAACAGGTCGGTGCCAGCCAATCAGAAGAGAGAAGGAAAGAGACGCTCTGAGCTTCTCTCCTCTGATTGGCCGACTGTTTTTTTGTGACATCACAAAGTCACAGGAGTGGATGGAGCTGTAATAGAAACATCTAGGCACCTTTATGGAGCTTTTTTTTAAATAAACTTCTTCATAGCGACAATGACATCATGGCCTGTGAGGTAGAAACCATGGCGATGAGGTAAAAGAGGAGAATCGATCTCCTCCTCCTCCTCCTCCTCCTCTCCTCTTTTGTCTGATTGTAGTTTCGACCTTCTTCTCCTTCGTGTTTTCCTTCCTGGGAAAGAAGCCAGCTCTGAAATAAAACTTCCTTCTCTCTCTTTGCGTCATTCCTCTCTCTCTCTCTCTTTCTCTCCTTCCAGACCTCCATCCTTCCTTCTCTCTTTTGTTCCTCCTCTCTCTCTCTCTCTTTCTCTCCTCTGTCCTCTTTCCTGTCCATCCCTCCTTTCCTCTCTTGTCCTTCTTGTACTTTTCTCCTCTTCTTTTCATCTCCTTTTCTCTCCACATGAACATCCTTCTCTCCTTTCCTCTCCTCCTCTGTCTTATTCCCTTCTTTTCAGTTCTCTCTCCTCCTCCATCTTTTCTTCCTCACCCCTTTTTATTTACTTTTCTCTATTTACTTTCCACTCTTCATTTCCCTCCTTTCTTTCAATTTGTCCTTATATCCATCATTTTTAAAAAAAACTTTTCCTTTAATTTTCATTTCTCTTTTTCCTTTTATTATTCTTTTCATCCTTTACTCTCCTCCTTCTCCTCTCCTTACATCATGTTTCCTTTCTTTCTTTCCTCCTATCTTCTCCTCTCTCTCCTTCCATCCTTGTTTCCTCATCATCTACCTTTCGTTAACTGTTACTTTAACTCTTCACCTTTTTTCCTTTATTCCCTCTTCTTTCTTTCTTTCTTTCTTTCTTTCTTTCTTTCTTTCTTTCTTTCTTCCCCTCTTCTCTTCATCCTCACTTAATTTGCCCTTCATTTTCCCTTACTGTAAGTTCCCTTCACTTTTCTCATCTCTCCTCCTCTTTTTTCCCTCAACTCCCCGTTTCCTCTCTTGTCCTCCTTCACCTCCTCCTCCTCCTCCTCCCCTCCATCCCTCTCTCCTTCACAGTAAAAGCGGCCCTGGCAGCGACTCCCTCCCTCCCTCTACACTATAAAAGTTGTGTGACATTGAGACGTTTTCTATTTTAAGCTTCATTTTTTTTTTTTTTTTTTTACTTCCTGGAAGCGAGTGAAATCACCGAGCGGCTGCAGCGTCGAGCCAAAAACTATTTATACCTTTTAATTCATCAAATGAACACAGAGTGGTTTGGAAAAGGCCAATAAATAATCAGCTTTTTATACGTCGTCCACGGTAACTGGTCTCCTTGGATGTGACGACGGACCTCAAAGAAAACAGACAAACTATCAGAGAGGACGGTCGTTAATAAAATAAAATAGAATAAAAGATAAACTTCAGCCAAATGTGAAACTTCAAATTCAGTAAGTTGATAAGTGAAGAAACAACCTCTTAAACAAAACTTCTTGTTTATCATAATAATTAAAACTCAACATTCGTGAACGTGACCTTGTGAATAACCAGGTCATGTGATGATGAAGACCTTGAGATGTGGTAGAAAGCTCCAGATATACTGAGATACCGTCTGGTAGAAGCAATATATTTTAATATATCCATGTCCATGTTTCCATGTTTCCACGTTTGTTTATATTTTATTTAATAAATGTAACTGTAATTTTACTGCAGTGACTCAGCTGTTTAATATTTACACTTAATTAATTATAATAAAGTTTTAGATAGAAACACTAACAGTTGTAAAATCGGGTTTGAGGTCGTGTGCGTTTCTTAAATGTAAAGAAAGATCAAGTATTGTTCAGTGATGATGTGGATGTGCAGAAAGTTTTAGCTTCTGCAAGACTCTGGGCTCACACACATGCACGGACACACACACACACACCCACAAACACACACACAGACACACAAACGTGCAAACACTTTACTTCGGTTCCAATGAAATAGTTGAGTGTGAGCATTTGTTTTCCTGTCTCGCTCCTTCTCTCTTTCTCACAATCACACACTCCTGCAGGCTTGTATTGTGCTGCAGTTAATAAAGTGTGTGATTGTGTTTGTGTGTGTGTGTGTGTGTGTGTGTGTGTGTGTGTGTGTGTGTGTGTGTGTGTGTGTGTGTGTGTGTGTGGATCAGTCGGACAGATAAGCGCTGCTCCTGATAAGAACTGCAGTAACTCTCTTTCTCTCTGCAGACTCTCAGCTCTTCCAGACTCAGTGGGTTTGATTCTCGGACTCAGAGCTTCAGGTCGGTCGGACACGATGTCGTCCACCTCGGCCGCATGTCCGACACAATTTATTTTTATCAGTGAAACTCACAGATGTTCTATTTGTGTTTATAGATCTGTGGAACATGTTACTGAGTGAGTGATGTAGTTGTGATATTGGCCGTCTGGTCGAGTGTTGGACATTTCCTATTGGTCGTTTTTTACTTCCTCAAATCAGCCTCTATTGAAGTCTTTATTTACTCTAACAGCAGAAGACAACGGGTGTTTATTATGGACAGGAAAGCTTTCAATGTATGGTTAACAATACAATGAAAAGAAAACTATTTTATTCTATTCTATACTATTTTAGAGTAATACATAGTTTTATCATCATTTAGGCTGGGCTGCTGCTGGAGTTACTGCCTTGTTGTAACCATTTCAAATTAAAAGCCCTTTATTTCCTAACAGGACTTTTATTGCTGCCTCATTCTCTGTGTTTTAGTTCTGTCCTCTGCCTCTTAAAGCAACAACGATACAAGTAGTAAATGTAGTTTACTGGTTGTGATGGAATAAAATAGAACAGAACAGAATAGAAAAGAAAGACTTTATTATCATTGTACTTCAGAAATATTTTGTTCAATGTAAAAATAATGAGTAAAAGGTGTAAATGTGAAGCTGTAGGTGTGTAAATGTGAAGCTGTAGGTGTGTAAATGTGAAGCTGAAGGTGTGTAAACGTGTAGTTGTAGGTGTGTATATGTGAAGATGTAGGTGGCAAATGTGTAGCTGTAGGTGTGTAAATGTGAAGCTGTAGGTGTGTAAATGTGAAGCTGAAGGTGTGTAAACGTGTAGTTGTAGGTGTGTATATGTGAAGATGTAGGTGGCAAATGTGTAGCTGTAGGCCTAGGTGTGTAAATGTGTAGCTGAAGGTGTGTAAATGTGAAGCTGTAAGTGCGTAAATGTGAAGATGTAGGTGTGTAAATGTGAAGCTGTAGGTGTGTAAATGTGTAGCTGAAGGTGTGTAAATGTGAAGCTGAAGGTGTGTAAATGTGAAGCTGTAAGTGCGTAAATGTGAAGATGTAGGTGTGTAAATGTGAAGCTGTAGGTGTGTAAATGTGAAGCTGTAAGTGCGTAAATGTGAAGATGTAGCTGTGTAAATGTGAAGCTGTAGGTGTGTAAATGTGTAGCTGAAGGTGTGTAAATGTGAAGCTGAAGGTGTGTAAATGTGTAGGTGTGTAAATGTAAAGATGTAGGTGTGTAAATGTGAAGCTGTAGGTGTGTAAATGTGAAGCTGTAAGTGCGTAAATGTGAAGATGTAGGTGTGTAAATGTGAAGCTGTAGGTGCGTAAATTGTAGCTGAAGGTGTGTAAATGTAGTTGTGAAATGTGAAGCTGTAGGTGTGTAAATGTGTAGCTGTAGGTGTGTAAATGTGAAGCTGTAGGTTTATAAATGTGTAGTTGAAGGTGTGTAAATGTGAAGCTGTAGGTGTGTAAATGTGAAGCTGAAGGTGTGTAAACGTGTAGTTGTAGGTGTGTATATGTGAAGATGTAGGTGGCAAATGTGTAGCTGTAGGTCTGTAAATGTGTAGCTGTATAAATGTGAAGCTGTAGGCCTAGGTGTGTAAATGTGTAGCTGAAGGTGTGTAAATGTGAAGCTGTAAGTGCGTAAATGTGAAGATGTAGGTGTGTAAATGTGAAGCTGTAGGTGTGTAAATGTGTAGCTGAAGGTGTGTAAATGTGAAGCTGAAGGTGTGTAAATGTGAAGCTGTAAGTGCGTAAATGTGAAGATGTAGGTGTGTAAATGTGAAGCTGTAGGTGTGTAAATGTGAAGCTGTAAGTGCGTAAATGTGAAGATGTAGCTGTGTAAATGTGAAGCTGTAGGTGTGTAAATGTGTAGCTGAAGGTGTGTAAATGTGAAGCTGAAGGTGTGTAAATGTGTAGGTGTGTAAATGTAAAGATGTAGGTGTGTAAATGTGAAGCTGTAGGTGTGTAAATGTGAAGCTGTAAGTGCGTAAATGTGAAGATGTAGGTGTGTAAATGTGAAGCTGTAGGTGCGTAAATTGTAGCTGAAGGTGTGTAAATGTAGTTGTGAAATGTGAAGCTGTAGGTCTGTAAATGTGTAGCTGTAGGTGTGTAAATGTGAAGCTGTAGGTTTATAAATGTGTAGTTGAAGGTGTGTAAATGTGAAGCTGTAGGTGTGTAAATGTGTAGTTGAAGGTGTGTAAATGTGAAGCTGTAGGTGTGTAAATGTGTAGTTAAAGGTGTGTAGCTGTAGGTGTGTAAATGTGAAGCTGTAGGTGCGTAAATGTGTAGCTGTAGGTGTGGAAATGTGAAGATGTAGGTGTGTAAATGCGTAGCTGTATAAATGTGAAGCTGTAGGTGTGCAAATGTGAAGCTGTAGGTGTGTAAATGTGTAACTGAAGGTGTGTACCAGTAGGTGGGCAAATGTGTAGCCGAAGGTGTGTACCAGTAGGTGTGCAAATGTGTAGCCGAAGGTGTGCAAATGTGAAGCTGTAGGTGTGTAAATGTGAAGCTGAAGGTGTGTAAATGTGAAGCTGTAGGTCTGTAAATTTGTACCTGAAGTTAGTAAATGTGAAGTTGTAGGTGCGTAAATGTGCAGCTGTAGGTGTGTAAATGTGAAGCTGTAGGTGTGTAAATGTGAAGCTGTAGGTGTGTAAATGTGAAGAAGTACGTGTGTAAGTGTGTAGCTGTCTGTGTGTATGTGTCTGTGTTTAGTCCTTTAACTGTCCCGTTGTGTTCACTGTACCCAGGAAGTGTGCGACCTCTCTGAGCTGCTGCGTTGTGTTGTGTTCTGCTGTGTTGTCTTTGTCATGTTCTCTGGCCGTTAGCGTGGCGACGGCGCCGTGTGTGCGCTGACAGGGTCGCGTGTCGAGCAGCTCGTCGTGACCTCGTTGCCCCGTCGACCGCCACTTCCTGTCGCCTGAAACGCCGCTGCTTTCTACTGCTGCTGCTGCTGCTGCTGCTGCTGCTGCTGCTGCTGCTGCACGCCACGTTTAAAAGAAGACGATCTGAACCCTGACGGCTTCTTATTAATTAACACCCACCTCCTCCTCCTCCTTTTCTTCTCCTCTTCTTCTTTTTCTTCTCCTCTCTCCATCCCTCTCTCCTCCCATCATCAGTGGCGTTCAGCCGTTTCCCATCCAACATGTAACGATCACAGCGGCGACTTAATTACACTTGAAATGTTGTAATTGGTTGAAGACGGAGTGAAAGATGGATGGATGGATGGATTGAGGGAGGATGGATGGATGGATGGATGGATGGATGGAGGGATGGAGGGATGGAGGGAGGATGTGAAACCAGAGGGATGGACGCCCTTTCATCCTCCGAGGACGAATACAACTTGTACAAAGTCCTGGAAATGCAGCGTTTTTCTTTTCATCCGTGAGAATTCCCCTCTGTTTATCCCCCTCTCCTCTCCTCTTCTTCTCCTCCTCCTTCTCTTTTCTTACTCCGTCAATCCTTTTCCTTGCATCACCCGCTGTCCCTCCCTCTCTCTCTTTCACACTCTTTCCCCCTCTCTCTTTCTTGTCAGACAGTTGGTCAGAGTTCATTAATTTTTACTACTGAGGTATTTTTCCTCGGCGGACGGCGAGCGAGCGAACAGATTCGGGATCTACGGTTTCTACGGTTACCGGGCTGTAATCAGAGGTGAAACGAGGTGAAAAGACGATGTCGGCAGCGATGGCGGCGATGGCGGCGGCTCTTCTGCCTAAGTGCTGCTATTTGAGCTGAATTACACACACATTTTTGCAATCAAATGTTGTATCAGCGGTTGTGGAGAAGCCTCTCTCTGAAAAGACTCTGAGTCGTGTTGTTTGCTTTAATGGTGAAGACGGAGGAGACACTTTGTCTGCTCAGATCGCAGGTTCAACTCCCTGTCTGGAGCCAGCAGGTGTTGTTGTAAACATGTGACATCACCCGACCGACACTGTGTGAGACGTTTACGGTCCCAGTAGGAATCCTGTAGCTACACGAGTCAAGCCAACTGAACCTCGCCTTGCGCTAAAATTTCGAGTGGCTTTAAAACTAAGTTCATTCTAAAGTGTTTGCCACTACAGATCTGATGTCAGAGGATCCACACTGCAAAAAAATCCAATATCTTACCAAGAATATTTGTCTTATTTTTAGTCAAAATGTCATTTCTAGTCAAAACAAATCTCATTCTACTTAAAATAAGACTCATCACATTAAAAAGCATCTTGTTTTTGACACTTTTTCCTTCTTTCAAGTATATTTTCACTTGAAATAATCTGATAATGGAGCAAGTTTTACTTCCTTATTACAGACACAAAAACCTTGCTTTCACTGGCAGATTTTTATACTTATTTCAAGTGAAAATGTGTTTTAAACAAGTGAAAATGATCTAAAAATAAGTTAATTTTTAAGGGATGAGTCTTATTTTAAGTAGAAAGGGATTAGTTTTGACTAGAAATTAGACATTTTGACAAGAAATAAGACAAATATTCTTGGAAAGATTTTGAGTTTTTGCAGTGACTCTGAGTCGTGTTGTTTGCTTTAATGGTGAAGACGGAGGGGACACTTTGTCTGCTCAGATCGCAGGTTCAACTTCCTGTCTGGAGCCAGCAGGTGTTGTTGTAAACATGTGACATCACCCAACACTGTGTGAGACGTTTACGGTCCCAGTAGGAATCCTGTGCCTCATGGGATGAGATTAACTTTCACTTTATTGATCATGTGATTGGGGCGATTGGACAGGAATCATCAATACAACAGCTCAGTCTCTGTTTACTCAGTTCTAATTAGGGGTGGGCAAAAATTTCGATATGGCAATATATCACGATACTTTATATCGCGATACAATATCGATATTCAATATTTAAATATCAATTTTATTTCTTTTTTATTTTCATTTTTTTGGCTTTGGTTGGTTGGTTGGTTGGTTTACTTTATTAATCCCTCTGAAGGGAAATTGATTGTCACTCTGTACGCACAACATTCAACACACAATACTACAACATGACAAGCATTGACAACTCAGGCAGTACAATAAGTGCAATGCAATGCATTACTGAGCATAGCACACAACAGAAACGACAATAATTAACAACAATGTTCATTAAAAAACTTCACTGCACCAGGTAAAAAAGACCTCCTGAATCTTTCTGAGGAACATCTTGGCATCAGCAGTCTGTTGCTAAAAGAACTCTTCAGTTCATGGAAGAAAACATAGAGTGGGTGGTCCTTATTGTGCAGAATGCACCAGAGTTTCCTCCCCACCCTCTTCTCCATGACCACCTCTAAGGAGTCAGGAGGCAAACCAATGATAGAACCTGCCTTTTTAATCACTTTGTTAATCCTGTTTCTGTCCTCAGACTTCAACCCCCACCCCCAGCAGACAACAGCATAAAAAAGCACACTAGCTAAAATACTATGAAAAAACACATTCAAGAGTGGCCTGCTAACATCAAATGATCTTAGCTTCCTGAGGAAAAACAGCCTGGACTGGGCCTTTGTGAAAATAGCACAGGTGTTCTCTTTCCAGTCCAGCCTGTTATCCACACGGATGCCAAGATACTTGTAGTGGGGGACAACCTCAATAGCCACATCCTTGATAATTACCGGAGTAATTGGTGTCTTTTTCCTTCTAAAATCAATTACAAGTTCTTTTGTCTTGTTTAAGTTTAAAATGAGGTGGTTATCATCACACCATTTGACGAAGCTGTCTATTTCTCTTAAGTAGGATGTGTGCTTGTCTCCAGTGATGTAACCTACAAGTGCAGAGTCATCAGAAAATTTTTGTAGATGACAGTCAGACAACAAGCTTGATCTACAGTCTGATGTGTACATCTGATGTGTACATCAGGCTTTTGATGCCTTTATTGATAGTATAGTTGAGAGAGGGGGGATTGAGGACTGTAGCCTCTACATGGGGCGCCTGCTTAACCTCCTGCTCCACTCGACGCCCCCCAATATCGATATTTTTTCAAATAATAAATCATGTTTCAGACGTAAATCCAGTACGACTTCCGCACCTCTGCTCCGCGAGGTGTCACTGTACTGCTACCTCAGACAGTGTGTTGTTCATGCAAATATGTTGTTGTAACTTGCACTTGTATAAAATGGCATGGATAATTTGAATTACATTGTTTTGACTCAGTTTGTCCCATAAATTATCACTATCATCTGATGTACATACAACTCGGATTTTAAGATTTAAGATTTTTCAGTGAACTATGTAGAATATCGTAGAATATCACAAAATTTGGATATCACAATATTGTATCGTATCGTGACTCAAGTATCGTGATGCGTATCGTATCGTGAGGTCCTTGGCAATACCCACCCCTAGTTCTAATAGGCTATGATCTGATACGGTCATCAATATACATTGTCTCTATCGTGATCTACTTCCTGTTTCCACTCGTTTTATTCTGAAAGTCCTGACCTGTCTCTTTTCCTCCACTGTTTGGAGGTCTGTCCTCTTCACAACAAACAAAACTTTTTTTATTTTTAATTTTGTTTCTCAGCTCATTTAGCAGCTAAAGTTTCAGAGACTAAATATCCAAGTAGGCTATTGATCTTTTCATGACACATGAATCGCTACACATTTGAGCGATTCAGTAGAAACCAAAGTCTTAACGGTCCGTTGTCAGTTTGTCCACCTCAAATTTTGGTCTGAAATCAAATTAAATTCCCATCATCAAATTAAATTCCCATCAGCCAGTTTGTTTTACTAGCGATTAGCTAGTCTGGGGCCGTTGACTCGTTGTTTTGGTAGGAAACAGAACCAGGGCGAGAGACACTGGACTTTCCGTCAAAATAAAAGCACCAAGCTGATAAAATGCGGTAAAACTCTTTAATTTAAGGAATATAATTTACAAGAAAGTCCCTGAGCCATTAAGTTAACATTTTGCTTTTATTGTATGACAAGTTAAAGCAGAAGTAAGCGATCCGGTGGTTTTGGCTAACTTCCTGTCAGCAGATGGAGTTAGCAGTCCCCGCCCTCGTCCCTACGTCACCACATTCACGCGCATCCCTTGGCTGCACACACAGAGAGGACTGCCCCTTTATGCCGTTCTCTCTCCTCATTGGATAAAGGTTGTAGGATACAAGGAAAGTTTTCTCCTCGGCTTACAGCAGAGCAGAGTGACTTACAGACCCGTGTTTCAGACCAAACACTCTATAGAAGTGATTGTCGTCGGAAGATAGAACTATTTAAGACTTATATTAACACAAACATTCACCTTACTTCTGCTTTAATGTCTATTTTATAAGTTTTATGTTGGTGAACACTTTTATTTTGGTGAATTTCGGTATCCACTACAGACGGGAACCAGAATGCAGACAAAATTCGGAGTTAACAGACGCAGGCTCTTCGCTAGTCTGAAGAGCCTGGTGACGCGAGGCTAGCGGGTAGCTATAATGATAGCTAATGATAGCATCCTAACGAGCTAAATAAAGACAGTGATGGTGATAATAAATCGGATCGTTGAATCCTCAGCAGCAACACTTAAGAAACCACGAGGACAGACACAGGAGCTGGTTTTAGAGACAATAAATCTGATGTTTCTGACGCTAGTTAGCATCCGTTGTTACATCAATGTGTCGTCTTGATAGCTAACTGTTTCCTCTATGCTAAGCCAGTAGCAAAATGATTATCGTTATTATGATAAGACAGTGTAAAAGAGAGAACAGAGTAAAGAGGTTCATATTTTGCAGAGAGCAACAGGAACAAAGTCTGAAACTAATTCAAGGGAGAAGTTGCCAGCAGCACAAGATATATAAGTAATTATGTAGGAATATGTCCTGATAGAGACACACACACACACACAGACACACACACGGAGGCTGAGCCCTGCAGTGTGGTTATTATGTGTGGTGACAGTGTGACAGAGAATAATGGAGACATGTGGCCTCATTCACCTCTGTGTCTGTTGAATTAATGACTAACAGCTTCACGCTAAACTCCTGCCGCTCGCTGCAGCGTCTCATGTTACAGTCCAGACAAATTAACAGCAGATTAACACAGAGGAGCGCCCGGGCTGCGTGGCTGCTCGCTTCATCTGCCCCCGTCCGTCCCCTCCTAAATGCCCCCACCTGCACCAACAGCCCCACGCAGAGACAATAAGCCTCTGTTAGGATGCTCCGAACCATCCACACTGCAAAAACTCCAAATCTTTCCAAGAATATTTGTCTTATTTCTTGTCAAAATGTCTCATTTCTAGTCAAAACTAATCTCTTTCCACTTAAAGTAAGACTCATCACCTAAAAATTAACTTGTTTTTGGAAAATTTTCACTTGTTTCAAACTAATTTTCACATGAAATAAGTAAGTAAGTAAGAAAATCTGCCAGTGAAAGCAAGTTTTTTGTGCTTGTAATGAGAAAGAAAAACTTGCTCCTCTATCAGATTTTTCTACTTATTTCAAGTGAAAATCTGCTTGAAAGAAGTAAAAAGTGTCTAAAAACAAGCTAATTTGTATGTGCCGAGTCTTACTTTGAGTATAATTTGATTTGTTTTGACTAGAAATAACATTTTGACTAGAAATAAGACAAATCTTCTTGGTAAGAAGAAACAAAGAGTGAAAACTGAACCGCTAAGTTTTTTTTTGAAGAGTCAGATCTTCAAGATACAAGACACTCGACCCCAGGTCCTTGTAGATTTTAATTTCAGTCGGTTTTCAGTCTTTCAGGTTCAGATGGATCCAGAAAAGTGATGATAAAACACATTATTTATATAGTTTAAAATCACATTAGAAGAAAACCAAGTATTAAAAGATGGTTTCTGACCTGCACTGCAAAAACCCAAAAAATTTGTCTTATTTTTAGTCAAAATGTCATTTCTAGTCAAAACAAATCTCATTCTACTTAAAATAAGACTCATCACATTAAAAAACAGCTTGTTTTTAGACACTTTTTCCTTCTTTCAAGCTGATTTTCACTTTAAATAATCTGATAGTGGAACCAATTTTTCTTTCTTATTACAAGCACAAAAAACGTGCTTTCACTGGCAGATTTTTCTACTTATTTCAAGGGAAAATGTGTTTGAAACAAGTGAAAATGATCTAAAAACAAGTGAATTTTTAGGTGATGAGTCTTATTTAGAGTGTAAAGAGATTAGTTCTGACTAGAAATGAGACATTTTGACAAGAAAAAAGACAAATATTCTTGGAAAGATTTAGAGTTTTTGCAGTGCACCTGTTGGATCTTCTGTGACTTGTGGATGGATTTGAAGGCGTCTTTGTCACGGGACGCCTCGGTTTTTGGTGAAGATCAAACAGGAAGTGGTTTTTAAGAGAAAAGAAGGAGAGCAATGTGTTGGAGGAGGTGGAGGTGTTCAGAGCTGCAGGTCGACTCGTGTTAATCCTGACTGGTCCACGTACACTCCCTCTGCGGCCGTCCACCGCCTTGTTCCCCTCACGCACAGTAGGCTGCCAATTAATTAAGGTGTGTGTGTGTGTGTGACTCTGTGTGTGTCTGTGTGTGTGTGTGTGACTCTGTGTGTGTGTGTGTGTTCACGCCCTTTTCCCATGTATTATGGTGTTCAGCTGCTCCCACTGTGGGTATTCAGGGGCTTGTTCAGTTCACCACTGGGGCGTCAGGGCCCCTACCTAATTACACTGTGTGTGCGTGTGTGTGAATGTGTGTGAGTGTGTGTGTGTGTGTGCGTGTGCCCAAGAACATATCAGACTTGTGTGTGTGTGTAAGTGTGTGTGTGTTTCTATGGTACAGTAGGCTGGTTCCTAATTACTGTCTGCTCCTTGTATTCCCTCAGTGCCAATACCTTCCTGCCTCACTGAACCCTTACTGTGTGTGTGTGTGTGTGTGTGTGTGTGTGTGTGTGTGTGTGTGTGTGTGTGTGTGTGTGTGTGTGTGTGTGTGTGCATGTGAGAGAGAGAGGGGAAGAAAGAGAGAGAGAGAGAGAGAGAGAGAGAGAAAGAAAGAAGCCGATCATGTACTCTGACAAACTGAGACACAAGAGAAGCCTCCAGTCTCACCGGGTTTTTTTTGGATTGACACACTGACACACACACACACACACACACACACACACACACACACACACACGGAATATCTGCAGGACATGAGCATTAGTGTTTGTTTCACTGAAGCTTTACATGCAACATGTTTCCTGTGACGTCTCTTCACTCTGCAGATATTCAACATCAACTTCAACATAAATTATTATTAATTATTAACTAGAGAATGCATTTCCTGAAGGAAATACGTACGGGTGAATGCTGAAAGCTGGAAGCTGAATGAGCTGAATAAATTGTTGAAACAATGCAGAATTAAAGCAGAAGTGAGTGATCAGGTCGTTTTCGCTAATGCTGCGTTCCAGGCAGGCTTTTGAAATCGTAAATTACAGCTTCAAGTCACAACTTACGACTTTGTAGCGTTTCAGGCAACCCACTCGTGTTTTTCCGACCTGTTTTACCGGTGAAAGTCACTATAACGGCCACTCGTAACTTCTGACCGGTGAACTCGTACCAGATCGAACTGGTACGACTTCACGGTCGGAAAAACACGAGTTTCCTTGAACGCACCATAACAGTCCTCGTCGCTACGTCACCACATTCACGGCGTTCCTTGGCTGCACACACAGCCCTGCATGCCGTTCTCTCTCCTCATTGGATAAAAACTGTAGGATACGATAAATGTTTTCTCTTCGGCTCAGAGCAGAGCAGAGTGACTGACAGACCCGTGTTTCAGTCCAAACACTCTATGTAAGTGATTGCTGTCGGAAGATACAACTATTTAAGACTTATATTAACACAAATATATCACTCACTTCTGCTTTAAGTGAAGAAATTGCTGAAGCAAGAGAGGTAGAGAGTAAAACTAAAACATGTAAGAAGGAGGCTGTATGAAATGGTTGGAAATTACTTATACGAATACGAAAACTTTATTATCCACAGAGTGGAAAATTACTCTTTGGTTTCACTACCATAGACATGTCTCACAACATCAGAACACATAATAACACAATAAAAAACATTTCAAGGATAGAAAAATATATAAAAATAGCCTATGGCAGTAACTGTACTTCACACATCACACATTCAAGTACATAATTTCATAATTTCATAAAGCACACCACAGTACGAACCTGCTGTGCAGGAAAACCCTCAGCAAAGGAAAAAACAGGAGTAAACAGGGTAGGCTACCTAGCTACCGCATTCTGATCTTATTTATTGAATTAGTGAATTAGTGAAGACATCAACTTCAACATAAATGATTGTTAATCATTAATAAACATGATCAGATATTTACGGAAGCTTATTGCATTCACTTGAGTAATTTATTTTTTGGTTTGTTTTTCATGGTAATTTTTTTCTGACTTTACGAGATATCAGAATCCCGCAAGAAGCTCCCACCTGCAAGTATATAACGGTTAATAACCGCTGCAGTGAAGCCTCCACTTCATCACGGATCTATTACATCTTAGATCCATGAGATATATTGTTAAGGATTTTTATTCAATCTCCACTTTGGTTCAGGTTCCACCGTTGCTTTATATTCCAGACTGACGGCTCCAACACATAGAAGCATCAACAAACTTTTCCCGGGGCAAGCTACACACACCACATCCGGGAGCGTATAACAAACATCCTTCAAAATAAAAGTACAACTCATAATAACACAATGAGTAAAGGCGCTTTATTTTACATTGCTTCACATACATCCATGGAAAAAAATACAGTCTTATTTTCACTGTGTTCCAAGTAAATTCAGATTCATATTGAAAGGAAACAACATGTTATTACCGAACTCCTCCTCAGAGAGAGTCACTCAGAGCAGTTTGATGTACAGTAGCACCTTTATTTTGAAATCAGTCCTTATGTTACTTGCAGGTGGGAGCTTCTCATGGGATTTTGAAATCTAAAGTTAAAGCAGAAGTAAGGTGAATGTTTGTGTTAATATAAGTCTTAAATAGTTCTATCTTCCGACAGCAATCACTTATATAGAGTGTTTGGTCTGAAACACGGGTCTGTCAGTCACTCTGCTCTGCTCTGAGCCCAGGAGAAAACTTTCCTTGTATCCTACAAGTTTTATCCAATGAGGAGAGAGAACGGCATGAAGGGCTGTGTGTACAGCCAAGGGATGCGCGTGAATGTGGTAACGTACGGACGAGGACTGTTATGGTGCGTTCAAGGCAACTCGTAACTCGTGTTTTTCAGACCTGTGAAGTCGTACCAGTTCGATCTGGTACGAGTTCACGGGTCGGAAGTTACGAGTGGCCGTTATAGTGACTTTCACAGGTAAAACAGGTCGGAAAAACACGAGTGGGTTGCCTGGAACGCTACAAAGTCGTAAGTCGTGACTTGAAGCTGTAACTTACGGTTTCAAAAGCCTGCCTGGAACGCAGCATTAGCCCAAACGCTTACTTCTGCTTTAAGTCAGAAAAAAATTACCTCGAAAAACAGAAAATAAATTACTCAGAAAAACAGGATTTTTAAAATTATTATTCAAGTGAATGCACTACGCTTCTGTAAACATTGATCCATGTTGATTGATTAATAATAATAGGTGATGTGAGCTTCTGTTTAGACATAAAGAACTAACAGTTTTTAAAACGGTGACTTCACCTTCATGTTGACTGAAAGATGACAGATGTTTGTTGTCGCCATGTCGACAACCACAGCAACAACAACAACACTCTCTTCTCTCCGTCTGTCTCTGTCGTCCTCTTCTCCATTTTTCTCTCGCCATCACTTCCATTTTTCTATCTGTCCATCCCTTCATCCGTCTCTCCTGTCCTCCTCCTCCGTCCTCATTTTTCTTTCTCCATGTTGTCACTCTGTTGCTCTCCCTCTCTCCCTCTCTCTCTGTGTGTCCTCTCTTGTCCTTGACTCCAACACACACCAGCTGGCACTCAGCCAAGTGGAGAGACAGCAGAGATGATTATACACTCACACAGGAAGCCGCGTGTGTGTGTCTGTGTGTGTGTGTGTGTCTGTGTGTGTGTGTCTGTGTGTGTGTGAGAGAGAGAGAGTAAAGCAATGAACTCCAGCAGAGAAAACGACAAAGAAAAGAGTGAATGAAGACATAAACCAAAGTGAGGCCAAGAGAAAGAGAGAGTGTGTGTGTGTGTGTGTGTGAGATGATCAACAGGCTTTAAAGGGATAGTTCAACATTTTGGCAAATTGGCCCATTGCCATGATCGCTATATAGGTTAGTTACCTTTAATTGTCGGTGCAAGCTATTTTTAGAACGGCGGAGCAGAGCCGTGAGCTGCTCAGAGCTATGCTACGGAGGCTCATGGGATTTCTTGATTTCCCTCATCAAACTCATCAAATACACAATCCAACAACTCCACAACGCTCTGGTGGACAAGTTGTGACCTGCACATTCACCACGCTATGAGATAATAACAGAACGTTACCACACAGAGTTGTTTTAGAGGTAAATACAGAGACTGTTGATGAAAAACTGTCCCTGAAGGCAACGTGCATCAGCGGTTTTGCATGAATTTCCCTCTAAAACAACTCTGTGTGGTAACGTTGTGTTATTATCTCATAGCGTGGTGAATGTGCAGCTCACAACTTGTCCACCAGAGCGTTGTGGAGTTGTTGGATTGTGTATTTCAAACCAAGAAATCCCATGAGCCTCCGTAGCGTAGCTCTGAGCAGCTCACGGCTCTGCTCTGCCGTTCTAAAAAATAGCTTGCACCGACAATTAAAGGTAACGAACCTACTGCTATGACTATAGGGATTATGGCAATGGGCCAATTTGTCAAAAATGTTGAACTATCCCTTTAAGGGAAACCGCTCATGGCCTTTGGATAAATCAGTGTATTGGTTTTTCACAATAATCAATAACTACAATTGGTTGTAACTGCAGCTGCACATCTGGATTACACACACACACATATACACATAACTTCACACTTAGTTTAATTTCTGACTTCATGTCTCTATTTGTTTTGGGTTTTTTTAGTCACAGAGTAAATTTAAATGTTAAAACATAGTAATATTACTAAAATAAAATATGTGTGTGGTCATGAAGCGGTTTCGTCATCGTTCAGCTGAAGTTACACGATCTGTGTTTTAAAGTTAAAGATCCTGATCACTGATCCACATGATTAACTATTCATTCAGCCTCCGTTTAGACCAGGGCCGATCTGTCTGAGAGCTCGTTACCAGGGGCGAGGCTCGTTACCGAGGGCGAGGCGGCCGCTGAAAGTTTGATGACGGGAGAGAGAGAGAGAGAGGGAGAGATCGAGCGGGCGAGCGAGCACAGCTTATTAAGCAGAATCGGTCATGAAAAGTTAAAGTGGTTGAAAGACGCCTTTAAAAAGATACTAATTAAAACAAATGTCTCTTCTGCTGATGACTTTTTAAACAGCCTGGGGAGGCCGAGCGTACGTGTGTGTGTGTGGGTGGGTCTGCAGAGTGTGTGTGTGTGTGTCTGCAACATTCAGCCATTTTGTAAAAACCCATCTTTTCCCTCTCTTCTCTTTTCTTATGTCCAGATGTTTTTCATTGGTCTTACAAGCAAAACATTTCCTGTCATTGTAATCTATTTTTATTGATTATATATTTTATTATTGATCACATGTTTTACAATTAAAAATCTGAAACTTAAAAAAAAAAATTGCACATCCTGATTCTTGACGTTTTGTCTTTGTCACCTTCAGACTGAGCTTTAACCAATGTGTTGAATTTATCTCGTGTTTCGTGTCGTCGCTAGAGGAAAGTGAGCTGTTCATAGTTTCTTATGTTAACATTAAATATTTACAGTCATATTTAGCATTACGAACATTAGGCATTTGCAAACGTTAGTTGACGTTACCATGGAACAAAGTTAATTTTCTCCTGATTTGTCTGAAATCCCAAACCCATTTTCTTGTCAAAATGTTCAGAAGAGTCTTGTGAAAACTGAGCCCAATATTTCCTTCAGTGACTATAGAGCGGAGGAATCGACCTAAAGGGGGCAGAGTCCTGGGCTGCTGGTCTCCTAAAAGGGGCGGAGTCACGGTCTGGTGGTCTCCTAAAGGGGGCGGAGTCATGGTCTGTTGGTCTCCTAAAAGGGGCGGAGTCACGGTCTGCTGGTCCCCTAAAGGGGGCGGAGTCATGGTCTGTTGGTCTCCTAAAGAGGGCGGAGTCATGGCCTGGTGGTCTCCTAAAGGGGGCGGAGTCATGGCCTGCTGGCCTCCTAAAGTTTCTGGTCTCTGAGCTTTATTAACTTGTGGGCGGAGTCACAGAGTTGACATCAGCCAATTAGGCCACACCCACTTGTGAGAAGTTGACTTGAAACCTGCACACTCCTCCTCCTCTTCCCTTCTTCTCTTTTTCTCTTCTTCCTTCTTCTGTTGATGTTTTTGTCCCTCTCTCCTTTCCTCTGTCCACCTCCCTCCTCCCTCCCTCCCTAACTCCTCTCTCCCTCTCTTTCTCTCTTTCATCCCCATCGTCCTTTGTTAGGTCTTGATAAATTGGCTCTGACATCCTGCCAAAATGGCCACCGCTCTCTCTCCCTCGTCTCTCTCTTTCTCCTTCTTTCTCTCCAGTGTTCTTACACCTTCCACTAATTGAATTGGCAATTTGTGTAACTGTACCTATCCACCTTCCTCTCTCTCTCACACACACACACACACACACTAATACACACACAGACACACACCTGGTCGTCTCTGTTGTGTGTGCGCTGGTCAGGAGGTTGTGGTTGACTCCTTTAATCCTGCAGCAGCAGCAGCAGCAGCAGTTGTGTAATTACACAGAGAAGAAGCGAGTGAGGTTGTCGTTAATACTTTGGCCTCAGTGTGTCACTCCTCCTTTTTCTACTTTTTCCTCCTCCTCTTCACCTCCACTCCATCATCTTCTTCCTCCTTCTACTGTGTCCTTCCTCCTCTTCCTCCTCCTGCTTTTTTCTACCTTACCTCCACTCCACCTCCTCTTTACCTCCACTCCATCATCATCTTCATCTTCTTCATTCTCCCCCTGCTTCTCCTCCTCCTTTTCTTCCTCCTCGTCTTATCCTTCCTCCTCCTCCTCCTCCTCCTCCTCTTCTCCTTCCTCTTCCTCCTTCTCTTCTTCATCCTCCTCCTTCTCTTCCTCTTCCTCCTCCTCCTCTTCAGATATAAATCTTTGAACAAGTCATAACTCAACACTATCACACACACACACACACACACACACACACACACACACACACACACACACACACACACACACACACACACACACACACACACACACACACACATCAGACTGAGCCCCCCCCCCCCCCCCCTTCTCCTCCTCCTCCTGTTTTTTAAGTCTCTCGTTCACAAGGGCATTTCATTACATCATTAATTGAGCCTAATTCAGCTACATTAGCCCCCAAAAAACGACGTGTGTGTGTGTGTGCGTGTGTGTGTGTTTGTGCATGTATGTGTGTGTGTGTGTGTGTGTGTGTGTGTGTGTGTGTGTGTGTGTGTGTGTGTGTGTGTGTGTGTGCGTGTGTCCGTGTGTGTGTGTGTGTGTGTAAATTTGGTGTAATGAGGTCTGCAGGGAGACGAGGACGGAGGTTGTGTAGAGAGGAGAAAATTACCTCAGGGCAGAAAAATCTCTCTCTTAGTGAGTTTTAATGCCCCTCTGTCTGAAACTCTCTCTCTGGCTTTATATATATTATATATTTTATCTTATTTAATACAACATGTTGTTATATAGTAAATCCAGTTGTTAACTCACATGAGAACAAGCGACACAAAAAAAATGCAACAAACACATGGAATAAAAGAGAAAACTTGGACCTTTAAAACACATGTTTCATATACAGTAAAGAATAAAATCCAAAAATGGCACCAACATACACAGATACTGTTGTTTTAAACAGGAAGTGGAACAAAACACATAGAAGAAGTAGTAGAAGAAGGTAACTAACGTTCAATGAGCTCATCACACCTGTCGTAGCAGAGAGGCCGAGTCACGTTCAATAAAATAAAAACACTCAGCTTCATGTTGCACACAGACGAAGAATTCGACTCCAGTTTTCACGTTACTGTTTATACATATATATATATATATATATATATATATATATATATATATATATATATATATATATATATATATATATAAAGAAGAATACAAAAATAGTTAAATAAAAGTGTTTAAGGGGATAGTTCACACAAAATTCAAATTTCACTCATTATCTACTGGGAGAATTTTCAGAGTCCTCCGTGCCTTCTCAGAGTAATGGGGGGGTCCATGCAGCAGCATTTGTCCAATGGTTGTGAATGGTGCTCTCTTTTCTTCATCCAAAAAGACACACCAAAAAACATCCAAATACCTCCATGCTGCTCGTCTGTAATGTCCCTCTTGTACTGAAGCCCCGACATGAGAAATTGTTCGGGAAAAAAATTAAATAAGTCTATATTTTAAGCTCGTTTGTAGCGGAAGCTCCCAGTGTCTCAGTTCACTGCTCTTCCTGACCGGCGGAACAATTTCTCATGTCGGGGCTTCAATACCAGAGGGACATTACATACGAGCAGCATGGAGGTATTTGGATGTTTTTTGGTGTGTCTTTTTGTTATGAAGACAGTTGGTATCCATTTGCAACGGTCATATGGACATGCACTGCTACGCCGAGACCCCCTGTAACTCAGAGAAGCCACGGAGGACTCTGAAACTTCTCCCAGCCCTTAGTCCACATGAGGGGGAGGAGATAATGAGAAGTTTGAATTTTGGGTGAGCTATCCCTTTAATAGTCTGAGCTAGAGCCATGAAATAAATAATAATGTTTATGTAGTATGAATGTGACATACTATATACATCACAGCTGGGCCAAAGGTTAAATAACAGGTAGTGGGTTATGGGTAATAACCAATGAACAGGGTCTGGTGAATGATTGATTGATTGATTGATTATCACATCTTAAATGATGATATAAATCAGTTTTTGTGGGATAATGTCAATGTTTAATCCCAGCAGTGGTTTTTATTTATAATCTTCCTATAAAACCAGATGTGGTTCAGGTGACGACCTCATCATCATCACCTCATCTATCTATCTATCTATCTATCTATCTATCTATCTATCTATCTATCTATCTATCTATCTATCTATCTATATTAAACAACCACAATCAATAATCAGCTGGTGACAGGACGAGTCGGTGTCGTCCTCCTTTTTCACTCCGTGACCTATTTTCTACTTTTTGGATGAAGCCGACGTACAGTGTGTGTGTGTCTGTGTGTGTGACAGTGTGTGTGTGTGTGTGTGTATGTGACAGAGTGTGTGTGTGTGTGTGTGTGTGTGTTTTGGAAAAGGTTTTTAAAATTCAAATTCTCCAGCCAGACGATCGAGGCTTTGTCCTCCTCTTCCTCTCACTCCATTTTCCTTTTGGAAGAGAGAGACAGAGACAGTTTAACCTGAGGGCACATCATCCCCCTCTCCATCTCTCCATCTCTCCATCCCTCTCTCTCTCTCTGGCTGTTGTACTTTCACTTTCTGTCTGTGGAGAGAGTTTTGCCCTCAGGGTGAAATTTTAGAAAGCTATAAACCATTCCCTCTCTTTCTCTCTCTTTCTCTCTCTCTCGTTCTTTCTCTCTCTCTCAGGAGATGAACAGTGATGGATAGAAAGTTGACAATAATGAAATGGAGAGAGAGAGAGTTGTTCTCTCTCTTCGTCTCTGAACAAGTCGTTTGGTTTCAGACCAGATTTTACTGAATCAACACCATAAACCTCCTCCTCCTCCTCCCTCCATCCTCCTGTCTCTCTCCTCCTCCTCCTCCCTCCATCCTCCGGTCTGTCTCCCCTCTCCTCCTCCTCCATCCCTCCATCCTGATGAAGTTCAGGTGCAGCTGTTCACACCTGATCCATCAGAGCTCTGCTGTCAGACAGACGGTGCGTTCAGGTACCGAGGAGTGAATCTCTGACTGAGAGGAGATGATGATGATTGTTTAAAGATGATGATGATCCACTCTGTGTGTCAGTGTAGTAGAAGATCCTGAGCTGCTTCACACTTCCTGTTTCAGCTTGATATCGTTTGATTTCACACGTTCATATTTTGTGTTTTTGTGTTGTTTTGAAACAGCACATGGTTTCCATCGCTGGATATTTACCTACATAAATAAGAAAGTGTCAGAGAGAGAGGTCCATGACCGACTGGAAACACAAGTGGTTTCATGTGTGTTTTCTTTTTATATCTGGAAAAAAATAAGAGACCACGTTCACAAATGTTTCTTAAAAGCATCTCTACATGTATGACAGTCATTCTTTTCTTTTCTTTTTTAAACACCAACACAAACACAACTCACACTGATGAGGTCATCACCTGAACCACATCTGGTTTTATAGGAAGATTAATAAAAACCACTGCTGGGATTAAACATTGACATTATCCCACAAAAACTGATTTATAAACTCTTCCTGTGTTAAAATATTCTTGCTGTGTTGTTTAGGAATAAATATGAACATGTTTTCTTTGCATTATTATTATTATTCAAGGTCTAAAAGGACTTGATATTTTTTGTTATTTTAGACTAGTTTAGTCATTTTCAGCCAATAAAAGCTCTAAATGACAATATTTCTATTTCAATTTTGGGAGAAATGTTGTCGGTAGTTGATAGAATGATCAATTTTACTCAAACACATACCTATAAATAGTAAAACCAGAGAAACTGATCATTTTGGGAGTGGTCTCTTAATTTTTTCCAGAGCTGTATATATATTATATATAGGTATATAAAAACATTTTACCTTTTGACTGAAAATACCTGAAACGCCTGATCAACCCAGTACAAGATCAGTCTCTTTACATGCACCGTGATCTGAAGTTGTCGTTTGCTTTAACACATTATAGTTGCACGTATGTTGACTTGGACATTTATTGTTGAGTAATTTTAAAGTAGAAACATTTAAGCTGCAATTTATAATTTACAATTTCTTTATAAGTCCCTCAAATGTCACTTTTCGTTTGTTTCGGTGAGGAGTTCAAGGACCGTCTGGACTTCCCGCCTTCACTTTACCTGTGATAATGAATCGATTGTCTCTGTGTTTTGTTTCCTTTACATTAGAAATGCTTTGACCAAATGATGTTGATGAAAAAAAACTGTGATTTTGAATGTCGTTAGCATCGTTAGCTCCTGGGATACGGCGGCTAACAGATCCCATTGGTTTTGAATGAGGGGCGCTAACGATGCTAACACTTTACTCTGTTCCACACGTTGTTCTGCAGACCTGACCTCACTGGTTCCTCTTGTCCTGTGCCATGTGTGTTCGTCACGCTAGGCTGTTTAAAAGTGAGTGTGTGTGTGTGTGTGTGTGCGTGTGTGTGAATATGTATTTTTGTGTGTGTGTGTGTGTGTGTGTGTGTGTAGCTTTGCTCGTATCAATGTGTCTGAGTCTCACCGGTCTTCTTCTGTCCTGTCCTGTGCTTTTTCTCTCCTTGTGTGTGTGTGTGTGTGTGTGTGAATGTATGTTTGTGCATGTGTGTGTGTGTGTGTGTGTGTGTGTGTTTGTGTGCGTTTGTGTGTTTAGCTATCGGTACCCAGCGGAGGAGGAGTCCCAGCGCCGTCGCCTCGGAGATCTTCGAACCTCACCTGGGCAGCCACATTTTACAGGTAAGGACTGAGACTGACTGACAGGAAGTGTTTTGTGTTCACACATGGATGACGCACAATAACAAGCTTCACGCACACATGCACGCACACACAGACACACACAGAGACACAAAGACGCAATTGATCCAGTTAAAGTTTCAGTGCCTTGGGTTTATGATGAATAATTTCCAGTTGTTGTTGCACTGTTGCATCATTCAGCCACTCAACATGATGCAGAATCAATCCACTGTACACACTGTACACACACACACACACACACACGCACACACACACACACACACACACACACACACACACACACACACACACACACACACACACACACACACACACACACACACACACACACACACACAGAGGGATCATTAGGCGCTGCTGCAGAGTTGCTCGTACTCTGACTGTCCCACGACTTTTCATGTGTCGCTCAGTGACGTTGATCCACACATTTGACAGCTAGCTGACCCGCTGGCTAACAGGCCGATGTAACTATGGTAACAATCAATGACATCCAATGAAAAACAGAAAAAAACAAAATCATGGCTTCTAATTTGTTGGCTTTGTGACGTTGTTGAAACCCACACGCATGTTTTACCTGTTACTACTTGTTTTCTCGTCTTTGTATCTTCTACCCACGATCGCTCTGCATCCTGAACATTATCGTAACCTTGGCAACGAAGCTCCTCCCACTACTTATTTTAACCTAAACTCCAACGTAGGCTAACAGAGCAGGCTAGGACAGATAAACCTTAACCTAACTTTATCTACAACTGCAGTCGCTTGTTTTTGATGAATGTCCTACCAAGGCCACCGTACAGCTTTTTCTCTGGCGCCACCTTCAGGACTGTGCGGTGTTGTTGATTGAAGAAAAACATTTGGAAGTTTAATTTGGTTTGCACATAGCCTCCCCCCCCTTTTCCACCAAAAAAGAACCTGGTGCCTCAAAGGGATAGTTCAACATTTTGGCAAATTGGCCCATTCCCATAATCCCTATAGTCATAGCAGTAGGTCCGTTACCTTTAATTGTCGGTGCAAGCTGTTTTTAGAACGGCGGAGCAGAGCCGTGAGCTGCTCAGAGCTACGCTACGGAGGCTCATTATGGGATTTCTTTGGTTTCCCTCATCAAACTCATCAAATACACAATCCAACAACTCCACAACGCTCTGGTGGACAAGTTGTGAGCTGCACATTCACCACGCTATGAGAAAATAACACAACGTTACCACACAGAGTTGTTTTAGAGGGAAATTCATGCAAAACCGCTGATGCGCGTTGCCTTCAGGGACAGTTTTTCATCAAGCAGTCTCTGAATTTACCTCTAAAACAACTCTGTCTGGTAATGTTCCTCCTTTGTGTAGCTCTGCTCCGCCGTTCTAAAAATAGCTTGCACCGACAATTAAAGGTAACGAACCTACTGCTATGACTATAGGGATTATAGCAATGGGCACAATTTGCCAAAATGTTGAACTATCCCTTTAAGCTTTTAATGTAACTTTAAAGCTTCAGCGTGGCTCTCAGTCTGGACCGTGGTGAACTTATATCAACTCCTCCGGTCTCCTGTCCTGAGTCTGTGGATCTGAGTCGGTGTCACACAGACAAACGGATTTTTACTCCATTTTTGTTATCTGAATTATCTCCGATGATGATTTTTGCCTTTGAGGTTTTTTTTTTTTTTTTTTTCTGAGGCTGAGTTATTCCTGGTAATACACCTTTAAATTATTAGCGCAGTGATTCCTCATAATTCACCCTCTGATTTTTTTTTCACCACAGCCACAGACTTCAATTATTCCTCAACATCCAGCTGCTGCCACGGTTAAGCTGAATTATTAAATGGAATTATGAAAGTATGATAATGACTGGGTTATCGCCGCGCGCGCACTCCCTCAGGATTGTGTGTGTGTGTGTGTGTCTATGTGTGTGTTCGGTGTGTGTCTGTGTGTGTCTTGTAGTTTTAATCCCTAAAATGCTCCACTCCTTATCTGTTTAACATACCGCCCAAAGGCTGAGCTTTTAACATCACAACCAGGCTGACGCGATACCACAACTGATAGAGGCTGGTAATCTGTGTGTGTGTGTGTGTGTGTGTCTGTGTGTGTGTGTGTGTGTCTGTGTGTGTGTTACAAGACAGGATACACACTATTTGTACACGCGCACGTTTTACTGAGATTATTTTGTAAATCTACAAAAGTGCGACTGTTCGGTTTTGTTGTTTGTGTGTTTTTTAAACCCAGAGATCTTGTTTTTCTCTGTGTGTGTGTCTGTGTGTTTGTGTGTGTGTATCTCACTCACACCTGATTATTATTATAATCTGGCTGACACCGGTGAGCCTCTGCAGCGAAGAAACCCACACTTTTCTTAATCTCCTTGTACTTTTTTTTTCATTTTTTTTATCCCTTTATCATATTCAAGAATCCAGACAGGAGAAAAAAAACTCCTGCAGATATGAAGAGTTGGTGACAAACTGAAACACGACTGTTAAAATATTAATAACACTCACATTTAGACTGTCCAATTATATTCTGTTTAGTTTGGTCGTGTCTAACTGAGTAAAGACGAGACAAGGCCACGTTTTTAAAGCTCCTTATAATAATATAAACATAGATGTTTGTGTTAAAGCTCCTTCAAAATAAAAGGTAGATGTTTGTGTTAAAGCTCCATACAGTATAAAGGTAGATGTTTGTATTATAGCTCCTTCAGAATAAAGGTAGATGTTTGTGTTAAAGCTCCATACAGTATAAAGGTAGATGTTTGTGTTAAAGCTCCATACAGTATAAAGGTAGATGTTTGTGTTAAAGCTCCATACAGTATAAAGGTAGATGTTTGTGTTAAAGCTCCATACAGTATAAAGGTAGATGTTTGTGTTAAAGCTCCATACAGTATAAAGGTAGATGTTTGTATTAAAGCTCCATACAGTATAAAGGTAGATGTTTGTGTTAAAGCTCCATACAGTATAAAGGTAGATGTTTGTGTTAAAGCTCCATACAGTATAAAGGTAGATGTTTGTGTTAAAGCTCCATACAGTATAAAGGTAGATGTTTGTATTAAAGCTCCATACAGTATAAAGGTAGATGTTTGTGTTAAAGCTCCATACAGTATAAAGGTAGATGTTTGTGTTAAAGCTCCATACAGTATAAAGGTAGATGTTTGTGTTAAAGCTCCATACAGTATAAAGGTAGATGTTTGTGTTAAAGCTCCATACAGTATAAAGGTAGATGTTTGTGTTAAAGCTCCATACAGTATAAAGGTAGATGTTTGTATTAAAGCTCCATACAGTATAAAGGTAGATGTTTGTGTTAAAGCTCCATACAGTATAAAGGTAGATGTCCATGTGTAGTGTGATTATAAAGCAGCTCTAGGTTCTATATTAATACTGTGAAAGTATCAAAGCCTCAGTCCACAGAGAAATGCACACAGCCTGTATTCAGAAACTGAGCCTTAAAACCAGCCGTCAGGACTTCCTGTCACTTTGTGATGTCACAACAAAGCCCCGCCCCCTCACCACCTGGACCCAAACATCCATCCAACAACTTTGCAGGATTTATATCTCCACAGAGGAGGAGGAGGAGGATTTGGTTTTTTAGGATAATTATATAGAGTTTTAAAATGAATCAGAGCATCTGTACTAACTATCAGTGTGACGCTGACAGCTAGAGGGCGCTGTTCCCAGAATGCAACAGCAACAGGAGGAGGAGGAGGAGGAAGAAGAGGAGGAGGAGGAGGAGGGCGAGGATGTCGAGCATCATCGTATCTATCACAGGTCCTTGTTTCTGCATTTGTTCTTTATCTGTCGCGCTTTAATCCTGCAGCAGCACGGCACGGAGCGGGGCATGTCGCCGTGACAACCGGCTCTCCTCTTCCGCCGCTCTGCACATCATGTTGTCGGCTGTGTGTGTGCGTCTGTGTGTGTGTGTGTGTGTGTATGAGTGTGTGTGTGTGTGTGTGTGTGCGTGTGTGCGTGTGTGTGTGTTAACATGAGGATGGAACAAGTGAGAGCAGCTGAGTCGCTCACGCTGCGCTGAGCGTGTGTGTGTGTGTGTGTGTGTTATGAGTGTTAACACCGACACCGCGTGCTGCTGATCCCGCAGCTCGAGACACTAGACTATCCCATAATACCTTGTTATAATCCCCGGAGAGTTGCTATGACAACCATACAGTACGAGGCAGATTGAGGCAGCTGTGAGATTGGAAGTGACACCGACAGTGTGGGGGGGGTCTCCACTCACCTGGATGAGGGGAGGGGTGTGTGTGTGTGTCTGTGTGTGTGTGTGTGTGTGTGTGTGTGTGTGTGTGTGTGTGTGTGTGTGTGTGTGTGTGTGTGTGTGTGTGTGTGTGTGTGTGTGTGTGTGTGTTGCATTTTACAGCATTTACAAGCACTCCTTCACAATAAAAGCACGCTAGTGTAAAGTTTAAACATCAAACAGGAAATGGAGCTAGATGACCTTTAATGGCCGTAGGAGGAAGTCAGTCAGGTGACGTACAGGTGAACAAAATAAAAAAGAAAGAAAGAAGGATGGATGAAAGGAGGAGGAAAGAAAAAAAAAGAAGGAAGGAACGAAGGAACGAAGGGAGAAGGAAAAAGAAAGACTGAATGACTGAAGGAAGAAAGTATGAAAGAAAAAAGAAAGAAAGAAGGATGGGTGGAGGAAAGGAGAATGAAATAAAGAAAACGAAGAAATAAAGAAGGATGGATAATGGAGGGAAGGAGGAAGGAAGGAAGAAAGAAAGAAGGATGGATGAAAGGAGGATGAAAGAAAGAAAGAAGGAAGGAAAAGCAAAGAAAGAAACATTGAAGGATGGAGGAAGGAAAGTGGAAAGAATGAAAGAAGAAAGAACGAAGGATGGATGGATTGATGGATGGATGGATGGATGGATGGAGGAAAAGAAGAAATAAAGAAGGACATATGGTGGAGGGAAGGAGGATGAAAGAAAGAAAGAAAGAAAGAAAGAAAGAAAGAAAGAAAGAAAGAAAGAAAGAAAGAAAAGGAAAGAAAGAAAGACGGAGGATGGAGGAAAGGATGACAGGAGGAAGGAAGAAAGACAGAAGGATGGAGGAAAGAAAGAAAGACAGAAAAAGAAAGAAAGAAAGAAAGAAAGAAAGAAAGAAAGTTAACATGAAGTACAAACATTTAGTCCATCTTTCCTGTAACTCCTTCACAATAAAAGCACGCCAATGTAAAGTTTAAACAGTGAACAAACAGGAAGTGGAGTCAGACGACCTCTAGTGGCCGTAGGAGGAAGTCAGTCAGGTGACGTTCAGGTGGATCCAAGAGTTCCCGTCTTTAGTCTTTAGTCTTTATTCTCCTACTCCTCTGTTTGTCTCAGTTTTTTTAAAAGTTTTATTAAATCAACATGTTGAAGCCAGATGTCCCAGACGTGTCCATGCAGCTGCACATTAATGAGTCCGTGTCAGAGGAGATAATTAGATTAATGAAGGTCAGCAGCGTCATAGATATCTAGAGTCTGACCATACTGCAAATTCACAACATATTTTATCGTAAACTGGTGAAACATTTACCGCAGTGAAGAAGGAGGAAGAGCTGCTGCATCTTCATCAGCCAATGAGACGAAGGCTCAGAAACATCTGGGCTACACCGCTGTAAAAAAAAAAAAAAAAAAGCTGTAAAAAAGGTTCTCGCTTAAAGGTGCAGTGTGTAAAATGTAAAATTTTACCATATGTCTGCTGTTTTGGTTTATTTATGAACGTGAAACTCTTGAAACCTGCTCTCTGATTGGCTGGATTTTCCCTTCAGGCTGCCGTACAAACATGGCGGCGCAAGATGGCGACTTTCTCTAAAGCAAGACCCTTGTTACAGTATATGTAGATATAAAAGAAGAATTATAAGGCGACAAAAACCAAACAAATGTTATTTTATAGCGATTATATACTGATACAAATATATTTATGGGTTGTAGATTCAGATTTTAACAATAAACCTTGTCGATCATTACAGACTGGACCTTTAAAGTGTGTGTTTAGTGAGTGTTGTGTCATGGTCCATGTTTGTCTGGACGTGAAACATGTGTCACCGTGCATCTATCTACATTCTCTCTCTGTGTGTGTGTGTGTGTTTATGTGTGTGTGTGTGTGTGTGTGCGCACGCGGCCTTTTCAGCAGCGAAGGAAGGTCGACGTGTTGGCGGCAAATTGGCCTCATTAATCTCCCGCTTAATTGATTGTGAGAAGTTTGAGGATGACATTTTAAGAAAGCATGGCGGACGGGGCGCGGCGTGATTGATTTGGCTAAAACGCAGCGCTAATGAATGCCAGCCAGTCACTTAGGTGGTGCAGACCAGACACTAATTTCAGAGAGATTAGGCCAGAGAGGTTGATAATGCTTAATGAAGAGAGAGAGAGGGAGGGAGAGAGAGAGGGAGGGATGTGAAGCTGTGTGTGTGCATGTGTGTGTGTGCGTGTGTGTGTGTGTTACTCGTATTTGCATGAACTTTATTAGTCATCAATAAAGATCTGGGGCGGAGAAACATGGACGTCAGGTCTCTGAAGGAAGGAGAGTTGGAGTTTTTTTGTATCTTTATTAGACAGGAAGTGAATATTCTACAACACAATGAACCAGAAATGATCAGTTTGGGTCCCGTACATTAAAGGAATAGTTCACCAAAACATGAAATTCAGTCATTAGTGACTCCCCCTCATGCTGATAAATACACTGGAGTAGTTTTTTTATTCCTCAAAGTGCATCTGGAGACCCGCACTGCAAAAACTCTTTCGAAGAATATTTGTCTTATTTCTTGTCAAAATATCTCATTTCTAGTCAAAACTAATCTCTTTCCACTTAAAATAAGACTCATCACCTAAAAATTAACTTGTTTTTAGATCATTTTCATTTCCAGTGTTAATTTTGTCGGCTATTTTTCAATTTAGTTTTAGTCTTAGTCTTGTGTCAAATGCCCTCATAAGTTTTAGTCATATTTAGTCAGCTTGTATTCTTTTTTGTTTAGTCACATTTAGTCGACGAAAAGTCTTGGCATTTTAGTCTAGTTTTAGTCAAAGAAAATCCAAAGTATTTTAGTCTAGTTTTAGTCAAAGAAAATCCAAAGTATTTTAGTCTAGTTTAAGTCAATAGTCTTTTTTTAGTCTTTGAAAGCAGATTGACAGTAATGTTAATCACAACTAATCTACTCAAACCAATATTGACAGGCAGCTGTCAGATGAGCCAACTTTCCAGCTTGTGTGTGCGTTTATGTAGGCTATTTGTCAGTAGCCTATCTAAACAGAGATGAACACACACACACACACACACACACACACACACACACACACAGCGCAGAAGCGACAGACCACCGCGGAGACGCTCTACGCCAGGGACACACCGGCCGCAGAAGCGCCGCGAGTAGCCGCGAAGCGGAGCCCTTTGATGTTAACAGTTGTGTCGTTCACAGCAGCAGCGCCGCGGCGCAGCCCCGTGCGATCCTGTCAAGCCTGGCAGGAAGTCGCACAAAGAAACAACGAGAGAATCCGGTTAATTTTCAAAATAAAACACGGCGATTGACAACTGTAATGATGTGAACAGGAGGGCTCCGGCTCGCACATGATCTCCGTTGCTCGGAGCTTCGCAGCGATTCCGCCGCCGGTTTACAGCGCCCGCACCCCCCCTGCAATGGCCATGCGCCCCCCGCCCCCCATAACCAGTTTGTAGCCTACTCGCCGCACATAGCAGTGTGTGTGTTTGTTCCTCACTCAGGCACACACACACACACACACACACACACACACACCCCTGGCAGCAGCGCAGGAGGATAAAAACATGACACGCATCCAGTGAAGGCACTTTTTGGATTGTAGCTAATTTAAAAGTCTGTGACGAAAAAAGAAAGAGACATTTTATTAAGTTTTTATTTGATTAAGTAGATTTCGTCTCGTCTTTTTTCGTCAACAAAAAATGCGTGTAAATTTCGTCACAGTCAGTGTTTAAGGGCATTGATTTCGTCTCGTCTTCGTCTCGTCTTCGTCATGAAAAAAACCATCGTTGACGAATATTTTTCGTCTCGTCTCGTCTGACGAAATTAACACTGTTTCAAACTAATTTTCACTTGAAATAAGTAGAAAAATCTGCCAGTGAAAGCAAGTTTTTTGTGCTTGTAATAAGAAAGAAAAACTTGATCCACTGTCAGATTTTTCTACTTATTTCAAGTGAAAATATTCTTGAAAGAAGTAAATAGTGTCTAAAAACAAGCTGCTTTTAATGTGATGAGTCTTATTTTAAGTAGAATGAGATTTGTTTTGACTAGAAATAAGACAAATATTCTTGGTAAGATTTTGAGTTTTTGCAGTGCGGGAGGCCGGTTCCTAGTCCAACCAAAACTTTATATGAGAGTAATAATAGGGCCCGACACAAAAACGTCCATAAAACTACACAACAACCATTTAATATTCCTCCACACTGCTCGTCCACTGCAATCCAAGTGTCCTGAAGGGAGATAGTCCAGAGTTTACTGGAAACTACCTCATTTAAGACATTTTTACAGCCTCAACAGTCCTGTAACGCCCCAAGCAAATTCAATCCAGGACTGTTGAGGCTGTAAAAATGTCCTAAATGACAAATATCAGGTGAGTTAGTTAGTTAGTGAGTTCATCCTCTGTCTCCTTCAGTCATAATGAAACATGGTGATGCTCAGTGTAGTGGAAGTGCTCCTCCTCTTCCCTGCAGACTGTAATAATCTACCTGCATTATTTACATTTTAACCATAGAAACACTAAACATTTCAATTGCATGTGCGCATAATTATCAGCTGACTTTGCTGTTTGTTAGATTATTTTATTTCGTGACACATTGTATTTGTGTAGGCTATTTTATTTCTAAAGTGAAGAAGACTAAGTTATGAAATCTGCTTTATAAATCCAAATAGATATACACAAACATCCTAACTGAATTACTTACAATTTAACCACATTGGTAACTCATTGTCAAATAAAATGAGTTATTTAAGTTTAAGCTAAGTTTTATACGTTTAGAATAAGTTTTTTAGAATGTTTTTTTGTTTTTATGTATCAATACATATTACTTTAACTTTATCTGCATGTTTTTTATATATTTTATATAATATTTTGGAAACATTATTACCTTCCAAGGGTGAATAACAATATTTGGTAACTTGACCTTGATTTGCGCTTAAACACAGTAAAAGTTTAGACAAAATGTGCATGTGTGTGTGTGTGTGTGTGTTTGTATCTGGGAAGTTGAAGCAAAACTAAATCACCTCTCCCTCCTGTGAGGCGTTCAGGGTCGATCGGCTGCTGCCCAGACCGGGTCGTCGTCGTCATGAGGTCGATGTGAGTGACTCAAAAAAAAAAAGTTTGAGGACCTGTTGTTGTTGTCGTGGCGACGCAGCATCAGCACGGGTCAGGAAGTTTAGTTGTTGCTGATGAAGTGAAACTGTCGTGTTTGTTTTTTAGTTTTTTTTAGGACTTTAAAGAGCAGATCGGTGTTTGGTGCGTTTAAAGACACCATGTGGCGTTTGAAGATGAAGAGACGCCGGACAGACGGATACTAATTAAATACAGGGAGGAGGAGGGGGAGGAGGGGGAGGAGGGGGGGGGGGTAAAGTAAACTGTATGTGTGTGTTTGTCCAAAGAGTGTGAACAATTAGAGAGTGATTGATGAAGAGGAAGAAGCAGAAAGACGAAAGTGTGAGAGAGAAAGAGAAAGAGAGAGATTCAGGTTTAACAGCCTGACGGAGGGAAGGAGGGAGGGAGGGAGGGAGGGAGGGGTCACACCTGCTCCTAGGAGACAAGGGAAGGAGGCAAGGAGATAAGGACCTAAAGTCGCCGTCGTCGTCTGGTTTTGCTCCGTGATGCGTTCAGGTGCTTTAAATTAAAAACATAAAAGGCTTTTTAATGTTTTTGTCCGAGCTGCACTTTAACTTCGCTTTAACTTTGCTGCATAAAATCAGCGGATGATGCTGCAGCTGCACAGGTGTCCGGGGGTTTTAATGTCGCCGTGGTAACGATGTTGCCTTCTTCACACACACACACAGACACACAGGTGCACAGACTCAGCATGAACACACACACACGACACATCTCAGAGTCCATGTAGTGAGCCTGTGTTGCAAAAACTAAAAATCTTTCCAAGAATATTTGTCTCATTTCTAGTCAAAACTAAACTCTTTCCACTTAAAATAAGACTCATCACCTAAAGAATTAACTTGTTTTTAGGTAATTTTCACTTGTTTCAAACACATTTTGTCAAAACAAATCTCATTCTACTTAAAAAAAGACTCATTACATACAAATTTGCTTGTTTTTAGACACTTTTTACTTTTTTCAAACATATTTTCACTTGAAATAAGTAGAAAAATCTGCCAGTGAAAGCAAGTTTTTTGAGCTTGTAATGAAAAACTTGCCCCACTATCAGATTTTTCTACTTATTTCAAATGCTTGAAAGAAGTAAAAAGTGTCTAAAAACAAGCTACTTTTTATGTGATGAGTCTTATTTTAAGTAGAATGAGATTTGTTTTGACTAGAAATGAAATTTTTTTGACTAAAAATAAGACAAATATTCATAAGAGTGTGTGTTTTTGCAGTGTGAGCTGTGGATCTACTTCCTGTCTCACCTGCACACATCCACACACATCCACACACACTTCCTGAGCCGTGACACATCCCATAATGCAACAGCGCCGTCCTGTCATCCGCCTCAACGTCTCCACGTCTAATTTTTTTACCTACGGTGACACTCATTGGCTGACAGTTTGATTGACAGGGGCCTGACAGGAAGCGTTTGTCGCCGTCGTGTCTGCGCGGGCGTCGCTGTCGTCTTTAATTTCCTTCCCCCACATCCTCATCCTCATCGCCGTGACAACACGCCGGGGCACCTTACATCTGTTTTACACGCCGCGCAGCGAAGGCAGCAGCAGCAGCGTTGTCGTCGTCCTTGTCTGCAAACAGCTGCAGGTGAAGGACTTGAACGCATCGCGCAGATCAAACAGGACAGAGATGAGAAACCAGTTGTTAGTGTGTTATCATAGCTATTTTTCTTCCTTAAAGCAGATATCAGTGGAATGTTTTTGTTAATATAAGTCCTAAATAGTCCTATTTTCCGTCAGCAATCACTTACATGAAGTATTTCAGCCTAAACACGAGTCTCTCCGTCACTCTGCTCTGCTGTAACCCGAGGAGAAAATTTTCCTTGTGGGATACAAGTGTTATCCAATGAGGAGAGAGAACGGCATGAAGGGCTGTGTGTGCAGCCAAGGGATGCGCGTGAATGTGGTGACGTAGCACGAGGACCAATTGATGCCTGACAAGGGCGGGGGCTGCTAACTCATGGTGCGTTCAAAGAAACTCGTACTTTGTGTTTTTCCTTCCTGTGAAGTCATACCAGTTCGATCTGGTACGAGTTCACGGGTCGGAAGTTACGAGTGGCCGTTATAGGGAACTTTCACAGACAACAGGATGGTAAAAACACGAGCTACGGGTTACCTGGAACGCTACCAAGTCGTAGTTGTGACTTGAAGCTGTAACTTACGGTTTCAAAAGCCTGCCTTGAACGCAGCATTAGCCGAAACGGCCGTGAAGCTGATATCTGCTTTAACATGTATTCTTTCAGAAAAGTGGAAAGAAATGGTAGAAAATCCACATTAAGGTGGTTATTTTACTTCATTCTGTCTCTTCTGTCGGTAGATTTCTCCTAAATTCACCAATGTGTATCATTGTAAAGCTCTCTCCTGAACAATTAGACTGCAAAAACTCAAAACCTTTCCTACAATATTTGTCTTATTTCTTGTCAAAATGTCTCATTTCTAGTCAAAACTAATCTCTTTCCACTTGAAATAAACCTAAAAATGAACTTGTTTTTAGATCATTTTCACTTGTTTCAAACTAATTTTCACTTGAAATAAGTAGAAAAATCTGCCAGTGAAAGCAAGTTTTTTGTGCTTGTAATAAGGAAGAAAAACTTGCTCCACTATCAGATTATTTCAAGTGAAAATATGCTTGAAAGAAGTAAAAAAGTGTCTAAAAACAAGCTGCTTTTTATGTGATGAGTCTTATTTTAAGTAGAATGAGATTTGTTTTGACGAGAAATGACATTTTGATTATAAATAAGACAAATATTCTTGGTAAGATTTTGAGTTTTTGCAGTGTATGTGGGCTACAAAAATGGTCATTTCCTCCGTGTCCGCAACAAATCGTAAAAGTACGATTGACAATAACAATCTATGTAATTTTACAGTCCAAGTCTTTAAAGGCCGTTTTCTCAGAAAGAGTTTTTCAGACTCAGACTCTGAGCTAGAAATCTCCACTTCAGCAGCACTTACAGACACCAAACCTTCCACTTTGATCCCTTTCTATATTCTGAAGGTTTTTACAGAGGGGATTGTTGATATATCATTCACAGCCTCATTTATACAACATTTTATTACTAAAAACAGGGAGAAATTTGATTTTTTTTTTCAGGGCTGGTGACAGTATTTTCTCATTTACAGAGTGATAAAAAGAGATATCCAAAATCCTCCTCTGGAAAAACTTCTGCCTCTAAAAGTAGCTTTATCCGTTGTTCAGATTTCGGTTCTGGAAATATATGCAAATTAGCGCATATTTAATTAGACATGACCTCATTTACATATTTAAACATACAATTTGACAAAACTTGTAATACAAAAAATAATTGTCTTAATGTGAGTGATAAACTTGGGAAGTTTCATGGTGATATCTGTTAGTTAACAATTTTACCCTATTCACCTCTGGTGTCTCCCCAGGCTTCCTATCCATCTTGGACGCCATCTTGAAAATAACACCTTTCTAGTGGTCAAACTTTGGTAAACTTTTAGTATGTTATTAAGAACATCTAATACTATAAAAAAAAAACAGCTGAGAAACCTTTTGTTTGAATTTTTTTAGGGTTAGGTGTTTTTTTTTTTTCATATATGCACCCGCCTAATATGCAAATTACTGCATATTTAATTAGACATGGCCTCATTTACATATTTAAACAGAGAATTTGACAGAACTTGTAATACAAAAAATATTTGTCTTAATGTGAGTGATAAACGTGGGATGTTTCATGGTGATATCTGTTAGTTATTTTTTTTTACCCTATTCACCTGCAGTGTCTCAGAATTTGAGGTTTCTGAACAGAGGAAAATGGAAAATCTGAGAACGTCTTCATTTAGCTCGGATTATACACACACACACACACACACACACACACACACACACACACACACACACACACACACACACGTAGTATTTCAGATACATTTCTCTCTCTCTGTGTGTCTGAACTCCGAGGCCTTGAGATGAATTTTTAAGAGCTGCATATTCAAAAGAGAGAGACTGAGCTGTGGGTTTCAGCCGGGTTTCGCCAGCCTTCGCCCAGCCTTCCTTCCTCAGCCTTTCCGCCCGCCTGCCTGCATGCCCAGATGACTCCAGAGGCCCGCCGTGACCCGGCAGCGGCGAGACTAAAGGTCACGGCGGTGAGCGTCGAGCCGCGCATCCTGATTACCCACAACCCCCCTCTTCTCCCTCTCTTCTCTCCCTCTCTGACTCTGACTGACTTCCTGTGAGGTCCGGCAGGTTCATTAGCGCTGGGAATAACTGAGAGATGGACGGACGGAGAGAGGGAGGGAGGGAGGGAGGAGGTCTGAACCAATAAACGAAGTGTCCAGAGAGCGAAAGAAAGAAAGGGGGGGGGGGGGGACGAGTGAAAGAAAGAAAAAAAGAAGAAATAAAGAAGGACGGACGGAGGAAGAAAGAAGAAAGAAAGATGGAGGAAAGGAGGATGAAAGAAAGGAAGTAGGAAGGAAAAAGAAAGAATGAAGGATGGAGGAAGGATGAAAGAAAGAAAGAAAGAAAGAAAGAGAGAAAGAAAGAAAGAAAGAAAGAAAGAAAGAAAGAAAGAAAGAAAGATGGAGGAGGAAAGAAATAGAAAGAAGAAAGAAAGAAAGACAGAGGAAAGGAGGATTAGAGAAAGGAAGAAGGAAGGAAAAAGAAAGAAAGGATGGAGGAAGGATGAGATGAAAGAAAGAAAGAAAGAAAGAAAGAAAGAAAGAAAGAAAGAAAGAAAGAAAGAAAGAAAGAAAGAAAGGAAAAGAAGAAATAAAGAAGGACAGATAGGAGGAAGAAAGAAAGAAGGATGGAGGAAAGGACAATGAAAGAAAGTAGGATGGAAAAAGAAGGAAAGAGAAAGAAGGATGGGAAAAGGTGGATGAAAGAAATAAAGATGAAGGATTGGAGGATGTGGAAAGAATGAAAGAATGAAAGAAAAAAAAGAAAGAAGGGGGGAGTGGAAAAAAAGAGGAGTGCAGGGTGGTATTATTTATGCAGTCAATAGGCCGCTTGTCTGCATCGCTAATTGTTTGATTTCATAGGCGGGACGGACTGGCCCTTTAAACAAACACGCTCTTATGCTAATGGCGGCGCGACGCTAACCCTCCTGACAGGGCGGACTGGGGGATTATGGGAGTTTTCTCTTTCTTTTCTTCTTTTTTTTTTCGAGGATGGAGGGAGGGAGGAGGAAAAGAGGGAGGGGGGGGGAGGGGGGGAGAGACGTATGAAGCTGAATATGATTTGGATAATTAAAAATGACAGAGGAAATGGTCCACACACACACACATACACACACACACACACACATGAGCCACTTTGTCTTGACAGGTGGAGGGGGAGAGGGGGAGGAAGGGGGGATGGGGGAAAGGAGGGAGGGAAGGGCGGAGGAACAGGGGGAGGGGGGAGGAGGTTGGTTAGTCCTGATTGCTGTCAGTCAAAGTGTCCGGTGGGACGACCCCGGCAGGCGGGAGGATCGCCGTGAACTTTGACCCCCCAGCCAGGAAGACGTGATGCTGATGAGAGAGAGAGAGAGAGAGAAGGAGAGAGAGAGAGAGATAACAACCTTGAGAGAGGGACTGAATTTCAACAGAGAAAGAAAAGAAAGAAAGAAAGAAAGAAAGAAAGAAAGAAAGAAAGAAAGAAAGAAAGAAAGAAAGATGGAGGAGGAAAGAAATAAGAATGAAAGATGGAGGAAAGAAGGACAGACGAAAGGAGAAGGAAATAAAGAAGAAAGAAAAAAAGACAGACGGAAGGACGATGAAAGAAAGAAAGAAAAAGAAGAAAGAATGAATGGAGGAAGGAAGGAAAAAGAAAGAAAGAATGAAGGAAGGAAGTATGAAAGAAAAAAGAAAGAAGGATGGACTGAGGAAAGGAGGATGAAAGAAAGATAGAAGGAAGGAAAAATAAAGAAAGAAAGATTGAAGGATCGAGGAAGGAAGGTGGAAAGAATGAAAGAAAAAAGAAAGATGGGTGGATGGATGGATGGATGGATGGATGGAGAAAAAGAGGATGGGAAAAGGAGGATGAAAGAAAGAATGAATGAAGGATGAAGGAAAGGAGGAAGAAAGAAAGAAGGATGGAAGAAAGGAGGAAAGGATGACAGGAAGAAAGACAGAAGGATGGAGGAAAGAAAGAAAAAGAAAGAAAGAAGGGAGCATAAAAACAACAGAGTAGGGATGGAGGATGAAAGAGTGCCATAGACCAGACTGATTAGCGCATTAGCTTAGCATCAGTCTCAGTCACAGAGAAACACAGACGCTAACGTTGCTAACTGCGGGATTAGCATCAACATTGTGACCTCTGACCTTTCACACACTCGTCCAATCAGAAGCTCCGACTTCAACGTGTTTCTCCTCTTTCTCTAACATAGATGGCGTAGTAAAAATAGCAGCGTGGTGCGTTCATGGAAACTCCGACATTTCAACGCTATAGTGATAAATTGTCTGTGTGTAGTTTCTCAATGGTCCAGCTTATGGTGGCTTCAGTTTAAGCACTTAGCGACCAAATGTAGTTGATTTATTCATATTAGCAAAGTCAGAACGACCCATAAGTTTCTAACTTTATTTGACTTTATTATGTCTGAGATTATATACCTTTTTTTTCTTTTCTTCTCAAATTTGCGACTTGAAAATTCATAGTTTGAAGCTCTGAAACATCCTGCGTCAGATCTACTCCACCTGTCTGTTTTTATTGATCTTTGTTCACATTGTTTGGCACCAAAACAGCAAAATAAATTCCTTAAATATGTGAAAATCGACCTCACAATGAACCGGGCGTAGTACAAATAGCAGCGTGGTGCGTTCTTGGAAACTTCGAAATTTCAAACTTAAAGCTACTCTACCTGTCTGTTTTTGTTTATCTTTATTCATATTGTTTGGCACCAAAACAGCAAAATAAATTCCTTAAAGGGATAGTTCAATGTTTTGGCAAATTGGCCCATTGCCATAATCCCTATAGTCATAGCAGGAGGTTTGTTAACTTTATTTGTCGGTGCAAGCTATTTTTAGAATGGCGGAGCAGAACCGTGAGCTGCTCAGAGCTACGCTACGGAGGCTCATTATGGGATTTCTCGGTTTCCCTTCATCAAACTCATCAAATACACAATCCAACAACTCCACAACGCTCTGGTGGACAAGTTGTGACCTGCACATTCATCACGCTATGAGATAATAACACAACGTTACCACACAGAGTTGTTTTAGAGGGAAATACAGAGACTGTTGATGAAAAACTGTCCCTGAAGGCAATGTGCATCAGCGGTTTTGCATGAATTTCCTGAATTTGAACAACTCTGTGTGGTAACGTTGTGTTATTATCTCATAGCGTGGTGAATGTGCAGTTCACAATTTGTCCATCAGAGCGTTGTGGAGTTGTTGGATTGTGTATTTGATGAGTTTGATGAAGGGAAACCAAGAAATCCCATAATGAGCCTCCGTAGCGTAGCTCTGAGCAGCTCACGGCTCTGCTCCGCCGTTCTAAAAATAGCTTGCACCGACAATTAAAGGTAACAAACCTACTGCTATGACTATAGGGATTATGGCGATTGGCCAATTTGCCAAAATGTTGAACTATCCCTTTAAATGTGTGAAATTTGAACTCACAATGAACCAGATACTGAAACAGTGTTCTTTATGTTTCAGTGTGAATTATAGTGGAAAACCACGATTTCACTTATGAACAGATTGTTTATTATCGTTCATTCGGCTCAACATGGACGTAGCTACATGCCATAGGAGAGTTTAATGTGCATGTGTGTGGATAAGTGTGTGTGTGTGTGTGTGTGTGTGTGTGAGAGAGAGAGAGAGATCAGAGGAAACAGAGGATCACTAGAAAGCCAAAGTGACAATTGAACAAACGGCAACAATGAAAAGACGAACAGATTATATCTCTGTCCTTCTGTCGCTTTGTTCTGTGTGTGTGTGTGTGTGTGTGTGTGTGTGTCTGCTCCCGACTGCGTGTGTGTGCATATCGCTGTGTGTAATTGCATATTTATTGATGTGTGTTCTCACATTTATTTGTTCCTCCAAGACGACTCTGTGTGCGTGTGTGTGTGTGTGTGTGTGTGTGACGCTGAGCTGCACACACAGGGAGGGTTGAGATGTAAAACCCTCGCTCCCTCTCCAGATGCAGGATGGAGCGAATCCTTCCTCACCCCCTGCCAAATTAATCTGCTCTCACACACTCACACACTCTCACACACACATTCCTACACACACACACAGACACACACACACACACACACACACACACACACACACACACACACACACACACACACAGAGAGACGGAGTGAAAGCGGATTCTGTAGAATAATTTCATTATAAGGTTGTGAGCATGTGGATTAATGGTTTTACTGTCACTGAGACGACAGAGGGATTTTCTCTTTCTCTTTCTCTCTCTTTCGCTTTTATTTTGTCGTTTCCTCTCCACTTCCTTTCTCCTCTTTTATTCCCCCCTCTTCTTCTACTTCTTCTTCTTCTTTTTCATCATCTTCTCTCTCTATTTTTTCTTTTTTGCCGTTTTCGTTCAACAGCCTCCTCTGCTTCCTGCTGTTTCCATCAGTGGTTCCCAACCTGAGGCTCCCGGCCCCTCAGAGGGGCCGCCAGATTAATGTGAGGGGTCAGACACCTCTGTGTTTATGTTTAATTTTTTTTTTTTTTTGTAGATTAAATAGTGAAGTTAAAGCATAAAAAAAGTCAAAACTAATCTCTTTCCACTTAAAATAAGACTCATCGCCTAAAAATTAACTTGTTTCAAACACATTTTCACTTGAAATTAGTAGAAAAATCTGCCAGTGAAAGTAAGTTTTTTTGTGCTTGTAATAAGAAAGAAAAACTTGCTCCACTATCAGATTTTTCTACTTATTTTAAGTGAAAATCTGCTTGAAAGAAGTAAAAAGTCTCTAAAAACAAGCTGCTTTTTATTGTTTTGAGTCTTATTTTAAGTAGAATGAGATTTATTTTGACTAGAAATAAGACAAATATTCTTGGTAAGATTTTGAGTTTTTGCAGTGTAGTTTGATTATTGATTTGATTATAATTAATATTGATAATTAGTTTGATCATAATTTTTGTCCTAAACCCAAGAAACAGATGATGATGGTGATGATGAAGATGAAGTTTCCTGCTGTGTTTCTTCTTTCATCATCTCTGTGTCCGTCATGGTGTTGTGTTTTTCTGTTGCGTCATGTTGTTACGTCGTCGTCGTGTGATGTCGGGATCCAGAGACACGTTAACAAGTCTGCAGTGTGTGTGTGTGTGTGTGTGTGTGTGTGTATCTCCGTCACCTGGCTCTGTCACCCTCCATAATCACTACAATCCAACAGAGAAATCTGCTCTAATCAAACAGGAAACGCCTCCGTGGTTCTGGCTGCTCTCTCCCTCGCCCTGTACTCTCCTCATTTTGTTGCTCTCTAATTTTCAGTGTGTGTGTGTGTGTGTGTGTGTGTGTGTGTGTGTGTGTGTGTGTGTGTGTGTGTGTGTGTGTGTGTGTGTGTGTGTGTCGGGCTGTCAGTCAGGGAGGAGGCAGCAGCAGCAGCTGGCTGAGGAAGTCCCCAGAGGGATTGTGGGTAGGCAGGGAGGGAGGGAGGGAGGGGAAGGTTATGGCTTCACTCCCATCACCGATCTGTTGCCTGAGTGTGTGTGTGTGTGTGTGTGTGTGTGTGTGTGTGTGTGTGTGTGTGTGTGTGTGTGTGTGTGTGTGTGTGTGTGTGTGTGTGTGTGTGTGTGTGTGTGTGTGTGTGTGTGTGTGTGGTACAGTACTCCTTCCAGCAGAGTGTCAAGTGCAATGGGAAGGAGTGTGTTAGTGTCTCACACACACACTCGCCTGGTCTGGTCTGGTTGGTCCAGGTCTTTGGTGTTTATCCTGGTTCAGTCTGGTTGTTGGTTTTTAGCCCAGTTTAGTCTGGTTTCTCTTTTTTGGTCTGGTTCAGTCTGGTTTTGGGGTTTTGATTTTAAGCCTTCTTCAGTCTGGTCTGGTCTGGTCTCGTTTGGTTCAGTCTGGTCCAAAGTCCTGCACGGGTCCAATTTTGGAAACCTGCGCCCGCCCCACCCGTAGGTTTTTCAGCCCGTGTCCCGACCCGTCACCCATGATTATTTCTGACTTCAACCTGGATCCGACCCGCCCGTCAATATTAAGACCCGTTACCCGTAAGATCGCCGTCATCACTGGCGATAACGGGGTATCCATACTCTTTGGCAAAAAAAAAAAAAGAGAGAGAGGAGGGAAAAAAAAGCTGTACTCTTTCGCGGCTATTTCCGGAACGGAGAATGATAGCGACGTAATTCTTTTTTTTAATGAAAGCAGGGCACTTCAGCCTTTACATTGATCCCATCGGTGTGTTTGTAGCTTTTACCCAGAAGCCGAGCGGTCAAGCCATGACAGGCTAAACTCCAGGGAAAGCTGTGAGCGGCCCCACGAGCGGCCAAAGATTGTTTATTTACATCACGATGGTTGCTACTATCAGGAAATCTCCCGAATCATTAAAAAAAAAGATTTGCTGCGCTGGTTCATGCAGCTGCGTGTGAGTTTCTCTCTGTAGGCCGACACACATTCACCCGCGTTCATTTGAGTTCCACCCGTGCCTGACCCGTGAATTTACACAAGACAGCTTATCCACCCGTTGAACACCGTTTTTGCGGGGTACCCGTCGGATACCCGCGGGGATCTGACCCGATGCAGGACTCTGGTCTGGTCTGGTTTGGTCCAGTTCAGGTGGTGGTTTGGTCACAGTGAGCTCCTCCTTCACTCGGGTCTGTTGTGGTGTGTTTGTTTCTCTCTGCCAGCAGCACCAGCCGGGTGGAGTTTCCTGGTTGTTGGACTCTCGGTCTCTGCAGACTGGTCGTGTCCTCCAGCCGTCGGCCGCCGCTGGAAACTCTGTCTCTTTATGTTTTTACTCTGAGAGTCTTTGGCGTGTCCAACATCCAACATGGCCTCGGCCCGCGCTGCTGCTGCTGCTGGAGGTGTTTGTTTTCCACTCCAGTACGTGCCTCAGCACTAAATCAGCTGGTTAGAGGCTGCAGAAGGAAACTGAAGCTGAGGCTGTTTACCTGCAAGTGTGTGTGTGTGTTTGTCTGTATGTGTGTGTTATTGCAATGTTACACCTTCATACATACCTGTGACTACTGTGTGTGCACATGATTTCACATCTGTATTCCTGTGTGCGTCGAACTCAGCGCGCTTTAGGAGGAAAACTGCATCGAGACGAGTGGAAATAACAATAAAAGCAGCAGGAGGAGGAGGAGGAGGAGAGGAGGGGAGGCATGTCCAGAAAAAAGAAAGAAAAAAGAAAGAAACATAAAGCGATGAAGAGGAAGAAACACGAGGGAAAGAATCAGAGTAATGAGATTTATGGAAAAAAAAAAGAAAGACACAAAAAGAAAGAAAAGGAAATCATTTTCAATCTGGGAGCAGAAAAATCTAGAGAGGAATCATTAACGAGGAGGAAACAGACAGAGCTGCTGCTTCATGGATTAATAACTGGAAGACAGAGAGAAAAAACAGAAAACATCAATACGAGTGCATTTGTTAAAGTGGTAACGAGATGTGGATAGAGAGATGGAGAGAGAGAGAGAAGGTCAAGAAGGACACGGTTTCATAGAAGAAGTAAAATCTCAGTGGTAGAAACATGTTGGAGCTGAAAGGTCGAGTTAATTAAAACAACACTGATATGATTTCTGATTTTTTGTTTCTTTTTCAGTGAGAATATGAAACTCATGTCTGTGTATCAAAGCTCCTTCAGAATAAAGGTAGACGTTTGTATTAACGCTCCTTCAGAATAAAGGTAGATGTTTGTATTAAAGCTCCTTCAGAATAAAGGTAGATGTTTGTGTTAAAGCTCCATTAAAGCGTTAAAACCAGCCGTCAGCACTTCCTGACACTTTGTGATGTCATAACAAAACAGTCACACACTCCAAAGCCCCGCCCACCACCTGGATGGTGGATTTGGTTTCTCTGAGTGTTTTATTCTGAAATCGGCTCGGTTTTTTTTATTGGAACACTCTAGAAAACAGTCAGCCAATCAGAAGAGCGGCTCAGAGCCTCCTCCTCTCTTCTGATTGGCTGACACCAGCCTTTTGTTAGAGCTCCAGAGAGAAGCTGAAAGAGAGAGGAGATGGAAAACTAAACTGAGATGTTTTTTTTGTTTTTTTTTTGATTTTTAGATCTTTAGATCATGGATCAACCCTTCAAAATAAAAGCACAAGAGAAGAATAAGACAAAAATGATTCTTGGTTGGCTTAGCTTAGCATAAAGACTAGAAACAGTGTCATCCTAATAGAAACCTGAGAAACAGAAATGGGAAATATGTCTGAGGCTCAGTGTGTGTGTGTGTGTGTGTGTGTGTGTGTGTGTGTGTGTGTGTGTGTGTGTGTGTGTGTGTGTGTGTGTGTTGTGTAAAGTACATTGACCTTCCTTCATCTCCCTGTGAGCAGGACAAATATTTAAAATAGATGTCATGTTCCCCCGGACCTCCTCCCACTGTGTGTATGTGTGTGTCTACGTGTGTGTGTGTGTGTGTTTCAGTGGTTGATTCCTTCACCACCTATTATTGTTGAAAAACCAAAGCTTGTGCTTTTCCTCTCTTCCCATCACTCCCTGTTGTTGTTTCTCTCCCCCTCTCTCTCTCTCTCTCTCTCTCTCCGACAGCCACTAATAATAACGCATGAAGGCAGTCACGCCAAATGAAGACAAATGCCGTCCGCTGCTTTGGAATCATAATCTCTTTCTCTCTCTCCGCCCGGCCGTGGAGTGGTGGGACGTCTCTATACAAACACACACTTAGAGTTCAGGTGTGTTTGGAGACGACGTGTCCTTCACACTGATCGGCGGCTTTTTCTCACGTTAATATTTTATCACAGAAATAAAAAATAAAAAAAACAAGTAGCTGCTCGTTCATTGACATAAATACCCAGCTGATATATGTCTTCCATTATTTAAGGCAGGGCAGAGACGTAATGTGTTATTTAACTGTAAAATCGTATTTTTTTTTTTACTTCAATGTGACTGTTGTGGTTCATTCAGAGGACGAAGAGAAAATGCTTTAAATTCCAATGCTTTTATTTTGTAGGAGCACTTTATTTTGCCTTTTTTGTCACCGTACTGATGCTCTACAGTGGTAACACAACACATCGACCTCCAAGTTCTTTGAGCAGCTGTTTCATCGCACTGTGACGTGACCTTTATTTAATCTAGTGGAGACGGTAGATTTACTCCACAACTTTATTTAAAAGTTCATTCCTGACAAAAGGAGACAGACGCACAAAAAACAGAAACAAACTCACCTCAGTGTCTAGTTTAACGGGAATTCTGGAGCTTTGTGATCTAGACCTCGGCCCAGTTGTTGAAAGCAAAATATATACAGTATAAAAGCAAATCTACATTACTCCAACACATTGTGAATGAATGAAAGTGTTTCAAATTCAAAATAAAATTTAAATGTCCAGTAGTATGGGAAAAAACATCCAGAATTCTTAATTTGTTGAATAATCAAAAGTTACTCCTACAGCTATGAATTAGCTTTCTCATAGAGAATGAATGGGAGGAGTTCAAAACATGAACAAATCATTGGACTTTTCGTACTGCCTACTGCTGTCTACTGCTCAGGCATACTTTCACCTAGAGACTCAATTTAAACTTTAAACTGTAGACATAAGTCTTATGTATTGGTGTATTAATCCATGTTTCGATAGGTCATATAGTTTGTGATCAATCCCTGATCAATGACCATGATCATTTTTGGAGAAATTTTGAGATTATAATGGGTGTGTATTGCACGGAATGTTCGTGTCAGATTGCGTGACATCATCGATCAGAGTGGGAGAGAGCCCCAAAAAATTCCAGATTTTTTCTCTTTCCACGCTCCTCCCGGACACAATTTACACTCTACACACATCATTTTTTCCAAATGTGTAGACAAACTTGTTCTGTCTCTCACAATGTGCTCAAAATATCAGAGAGATTTACATAATTTGAATCATCAGTCTCTAAGTGCGGCCACGTCTGTCTCTGCTCCTCATTGACTCCAATCCAAAGATTTTCTGAGAGAAGCAGAACGGACCCCTGTTTTAAACTCGCAAGTATCTCCAAAATATTTACTGTAGAAACACCAAAATCACACCAAATCGTTCAGGAAGTCCTTACAGTGATGATGGTCTGTCTTTCTTTCTGATAGGAGTTACGGTTTTGTCAGAGTAAGCCCAAATGTGAGACCAGCGCAGAGGCAGAAATTGGCTCTTTCTGTCTGCCTCAGCCTGGGGGGCCCCTATCGTCATGGACAACCACCTCAAGTTGCCATGGTAACCTCTGAGCCTCAGGCCAGAGCTCGTTAAGGTTCATAAACAATCCACCTGGAGCTCGTTAACATGTTTATAAACATTCAACTTCGTTCCTGAATCCACCAAACTGTTGGGATCAGAATAATCCAGATTTTTGGGATCAAAGTTTTCCTGATCCAACTGAAAAGTTTTGAACAACACTGAGGGTTTGATCCAGATAAAAAACCAAGACTGGATTACATCATCAAATCTGATCTCAGTTTTTCTAGTTTTTGAAACAACCCATTTTCAAGATTTGATCCAACCCATTATCCAAAATCCGATCAGATTACTTTTGAACAACTGGGTCCTGTAGGAGAGACACTGATGTCATGGTTATGGGGTTGATAATACAGTTAAATATAATAATAAAGTTAAACTTGTTCTTTATGAACTTCTCAGAGGAGCTGTCGTTTTCGTTCTCGTCGTCGTCACAGCGAACAGAGCGAGGCCGACTCCGTTCAAGATGAAATTAGGACGAACAAACCTCTTCATTAAACTGTAAAGTGCTAACGATCATTTGCATGTATTTTGCAAATGATGAATCATGATTGCAGCAACTTCCATTCGTTTCTCTCCTCTCTCTTTCTCTCTCTCTTTCTCTCTTTCTCTCTTTCTCTCTCTCTCTCTGCCATGATGAAATAAAAACCATTTCCACCACCACCGCCACAAATTAACAAATACACGGCTGGATGGTAATGTTCGCACCATAACTGCGGGGATAATTGATTAAATGAGCATTGTAATTACATTTTCTCTTCCTAATATTGAAGATGTTATCAGTGTATCTTTTATCATTAAGTTAATCAGGAACTAAGACGACATTAAAGAGAATGAGCGAGCATGTGATTAGCCAGAGAGAGAGAGAGAGAGTGTGTGTGTAAATGTTTTATTCAGTATTTATTGTTTTTAGGCATTTAAACACATGTGTGTGTCTCTGTTTATTGACCTGAGCCCCCTAGTGGTCAGACAGAGACACAGCACCAACACTGGTTGTATCCAGTTAGATCTCAGCATACTGTTATTTTTTTTGTTTTTTTTTATTTTATTATGGGCAATGGTTGTAGAACCCAGTGTTTATATTATGTTATAGTACTGTTTCAAAATAAAAACCCTAAAATCCATACAGCAGAATCTGGAATACATTGTACTGTATATTAAAGGGATAGTAGCATTTCTTTAAAGTGGGGTTGTATGATCTGGGCTGGTGTTGCTAACGGGAGGAGTGTAGAGAGTCTTCTACTGCAATTAAAGTACTTAGGGGCTATTTGTAGATCATACAACCCCACTTTTAAAAAATGCTACTATCCCTTTAACTCAGGAATTTAACGTGAATGCACAATAATCAGCTCTTTTGTTTTGGTCCATCGTCATAAACAACATTAATTTTCATTAGTTGTAAATGATGTTGGATCCAAAATTGTTCCAAAGCTTTAGTGTTTGACTGAGCAAATTGAATCTGAATCTGATTTCCTTGCAGCAATGCATTCTGGGATTTGTAGTTCCAAGCATCCTGAACGCAGCAGCTCTGTACCTGAAACAGTTTTTGTTTGCACTGGACCAGAACAGACCAGAACAGAGCAGATCCAGGGGGAGCTGGAGATCCTGACGTCTGTGCATCTGCTGTGTGTCGCATGTGTGTGTGTGTGTGTGTGTGTGTGTGTGTGTGTGTGTGTGTGTGTGTGTGTGTGTGTGTGTGTGTGTGTGTGTGTGTGTGTGTGTGTGTGTGTGTGTGTGTGTGTGTTTTGGAAGGGTATCCTAAGGTTAAACTGCAGAGTAACAGCATCCATCTGGAGAGCATTAAAAAGATCCATCAACACTTCTGTCCTTGGATCATACAACATATTGTGCGCGTGTGTGTCTGTGTGTGTGTAAATAAATATGTCGATGTGTGTGTGTGTGTGTGTTAGTCCACGCCCACTCGTTTGTCGTGAGGAAGTCAAGTCACCACGTCTCGTCTCCATGGCAACAGATCGGAGATTCGGAGAGTCGCAGGCCAACAGGGAAACTCCCCGACAAAACAAACTGTCGCACAACGAGATGAAGTAGATGATGATGATGACGACACGTTTGTGATTGAGAGCTGTAAAAAGAAACTCAGTAAGGCGACATTGAGTAGAGAGAAGTACTAGAATACAACAGAGGTGAAAGACTCAAGGCGTCGTAGGTTTGACCGTGTGTGACGATGAGAATTTGAATTCCTTCAGGCGAACCACAGTTAATCCTCGTTTATGTGATGGAAAAGTGTTTATTCTGGTTTTAATCCATGTAGTTTGGGATCTGTGTTGGGTTTATTAAAGGGATATTCCCCCCAAAATCAATAATTCACCAATAATCTACTCACCGTCATGCCAAGGAAGGGTTTGGAGAACTTTCAGAGTCATCAAAACGCTTTTTGTTGTAGTAGTAGCTCAGACAGAGTTGTTTTAGAGGGAAATACAGAGACTGTTGATGAAAAACTGTCCCTGAAGGCAACGCGCATCAGCTGGTTTTGCATGAATTTCCCTCTAAAACAACTCTGTGTGGTAACGTTGTGTTATTATCTCATAGCGTGGTGAATGTGCAGGTCACAACTTGTCCACCAGAGCGTTGTGGAGTTGTTGGATTGTGTATTTGATGAGTTTGATGAGAGAAACCAAGAAATCCCATAATGAGCCTCCGTAGCGTAGCTCTGAGCAGCTCACGGCTCTGCTCCGCCGTTCTAAAAATAGCTTGCACCAACAATTAAAGGTAACAAACCTACTGCTATGACTATAGGGATTATGGTAATGGGCCAATTTGCCAAAATGTTGAACTATCCCTTTAACACGAGTGTTGGAGACTCAGCCTTCTTCTTCACCGTGACACAACAGAGTTTTGTTTTGTCTGTTGTGCGACTTGTCATGAGTGTAAAGTCAGTTACAGGAGCTGTGAGGCTGCAGCTGTTACAGATGTTATTGTGTCTTTATTGGGGAGAAATGGTTTTAACATCTGCATTGTACAGCTGTGACTGAAACACACACACACACACGGAGGAAGAGGAGGAGGAGGAGGAGGAGGAGGAGGGTGCAGGTCAGAGCTGGACCTTCGCACTGAGTGGATTGGGACCTCTAACACACACACATACAGACACACACAGAGTCACACACTCCTCTTGAGGGAATTAAAGTGATATTGAGCTCTGAGCAATAACTGGAAGAGTGGAATTATTACTCCAGAGCTGTCAGTGTGTGTGTGTGTGTGTGTGTGTGTGTGTGTGTGTGTGTGTGTGTGTGTGTGTGTGTGTGTGTGTGTGTGTGTGTGTGTGTGTGTGTGTGTGTGTGTGTGGTCACCTGTCCACATGTCGATTGTTGCTTTTGATTAAAAAGGAGGAGCAGCGACAGCTCAGAGTGTCTGCTGCAATATCACACTGATGCTGTTATCTCTCTCTCTCTCTCTCTCTCTCTCTTTCTCTCTCTTTCTTTCTTAAAAAAGAAGTTAAATCAAATGTTAACTCTCATTTCTACACTCTCACAATCACACTGGAGAATAAAACGTGAACTTTTTAGTTTTTTTTGTTGGTGCTGGAAACAGTTTTTTTGTCACAGAACTTCAGGAAAAAGTGTGTTGCCTTCAGGGTGCGTGGGACAGATCAGCTGCTATGTGTTTCAGCAGAATTACATCACCGTGTGTCCTTCAAATATAGGAAATGACTGCGTTTTGGCAGCTCTGTGTTTTTACGGTTCTGTTCGGTTTCGGTACAAAAAATAGTGAGCTGGACTCGCCTCGTTAAAGGAATAGTTCACAAAAACGTCCATAAAACTACACAACAACCATTTAATATTCCTCCACACTGCTCGTCCACTGCAATCCAAGTGTCCTGAAGGGAGATAGTCCAGAGTTTACTGGAAACGACCTAATTGAGGCAAGTCCGGTCACGTAAACGCGAGAACGCGCCCCATCCAGGACTGTTTAGGCTGTAAAAAATGTCCTAAATGAGGTAGTTTCCAGTAAACTCTGGACTATCTCCCTTCAGGACACTTGGATTGCAGTGGACGAGCAGTGTGGAGGAATATTAAATGGTTGTTGTGTAGTTTTATGGACGTTTTTGTGTCGGGTCCTATTGACTCTCACATAAAGTTCTCAGCATGAGGGTGAGGAGGCACTAATGACTGAATTTAATTTTTTGGGGAACTATTCCTTTAACAGGGAACAGTTTTTCTGTTTCAGGCTGAAAATACTAAACATTAAAAACGGTGCGTTCAAGGTTAAAATCCCAACTCGGATTTTGAAAACTAGAACGCATCATCATTATTACTGTATTAATCTTCACCGCCACAAAACCAGGAAGTGGTGACGGTGATAAACAGGTTCAGTGATGAGGAATCAGAGTTCAGAGATGATCTCAGTTATTTGGCAGCTCTCTCTCTCTCTCTCTCTCTCTCTCTTTCCTTTATTGACATGTGTTGACCTTTCTGAACCCTCCTCTCCTCCCCCCTCCTCACCCCCTCTCCTCTCTGTTCCTCCCTCCCTCCCTCCCTCCCCCCCTCCCTCTTCCTTCCCCTCCGTCCTCTTCCTCTCTTCCCTGTATTGACACGCTGACCTTTCTGCACCTTCCTCTTCCTACTTCCCCCCATCCTCTCATCTCTCTCTCCCTCTTCCTCCTCCTCCTCTCCTCCTTCCTCCTCCTCTTCCTCCCCCCTCCTCCTCCTGGCTATTGATTGGTTCATTTGATAGTTCTATCACCAATCAGCATGAAGTTGACCTTTTGGACTTGGCAATGATAGCAAGACGTTGTGTGTGTGCGTGTATGTGTGTGTTTGTCGTTATAAGGATGTATGCATTTCAGTGTGTGTGTGTGTGTGTGTGTGTGTGTGTGTGTTGACCTTTGAGGCAGAATGTCAGCCTGACTCTTGATGCAGCTTGTCAGTACATTAGTTGGACAGGAAGCAGTTCAGCTGCGTAACAGGAAGTCCGCCGAGCTCCAGCTGTGATTGGCAGCAGCAGCGAGTGAGTGGGCGGGACCAAGTGATGACCTCAGAGTCGCTGTGTTTTATAATGATTAATGGTTAAATTAATATTTTATATCAGTTGACAGCCCAAATAAATATATAATCTACAGTAGATATGTAGCTATGTGGAGTTATAACAAAACGTTTCCTACATGTAATAAAAAGGAGGATGACAATGATCAGCAGAAGTTGATTGAGATAAAATGATCAATATTCTGTATCACATCAAATTTAAACTCCTGACAACAGCTGTTTAAATTTAATTTAATTCATTTTAGATGTATTTTTTATTTATTATCTCTTCACATATTGAATATACAGTATATTGAGTAGTTACAACATAAAAAACATCTATGTACATTACATAATGTAATAATGTAATACATTTTCACCTCATGATGTAATAACGCTGCATTTTGTAATAAAATTCTTGAACGCATTTGCTGCATTTTGTAATAAGTTGTTACATAATGAAACAAATTATTACAAAATGAGAGTGTTGCACTTTTTTAATGAAAGAAAATGTAATAATTTGGTGCAATATGTAACAACTTATTACAAATTATGACACAATTTATTACAAAATGTGGCATTATTACATTATGAGGTGGCAATTTATGACATTATTACATAATGTGGAGCTTCAAGATGAATATATATTCAATATCTGAAGAGATAATAAATATAAAATCGAATCGAATTAATTAAATTAAAATTAAACAGCTGTTGTCAGGAGTTTAAATTTGATGTGATGCAGAATATTGATCATTTTATCTCATTTTCATCCTCCTTTTTATTGCACGTAGGAAACGTTGTTGTGATTCAAACAGCTTTGTTATAACATTCAGAGCCGTTGTTGTTGTGTCGGTGTGAAATTAATGTGAGTGTGAGACTGGAGGTGAAATTAATGTATATATAAAAAAAGAAACAGCTAGTTGAAAAGGTGAACTTCCTGTGCTCTGAACTCGACCTGAACAGGAATATTTATATTTGCAGCTGATAATCGTCGGCTGGCTTCGGTCCAGCGCAGCAGTGAGCAGCTTTACACACACAAACACACACACAAACACACACACACAAACATGCACACACACACAAGCAAAGAAGCAGGTGATGAAAATAAAACCAGGCAAATATTGTGTTTAGTGGCGCCGGGGGAGAGCGGCTTTACGGTCCCGCTGCAGCCCAGGATCTGCTGCTCCAGTTGTTCCAGTTGTTGTTAATGTGTGAACTGGGAGCAAACTGGGAACTGAATGAGCGGAGTGTGCCTTTAAAAACCCACAGGCTCAGACTGTAAAGAGCCATATGCTGGGTGGAGCAGACACACACACACACACACACACACACACACACACACACACACACACACACACACACACACACACACACACACACACACACACACACACACACACACAGGCTGCTGCAGCCACATTTACTGATGTTTATGGTTTCATGTTTACACCTCAGGGCGAGTTTGTAAAAAAAAAAAAATAAAACACAGTGAAACGACCGGAACAAACTCGTCAAAATCTTTGTTGAACTCTCACACTGCAAAAACTCAACGTCTTAGCAAGAATATTTGTCTTATTTCTAGTCAAAATGTCATTTCTAGTTGAAACAAATCTCATTCTACTTAAAATAAGACTCATCACCTATAAAGCAGCTTGTTTTTAGACACTTTTTACTCCTTTCAAACAGATTTTCACTTGAAATAAGTAGAAAAATCTGATAGTGGAGCAAGTTTTTCTTTCTTATTACAAGCATTAAAAAAAACTTGCTTTCACTGGCAGATTTTTCTACTTATTTCAATTGAAAATTAGTTTGAAACAAGTGAAAATGATCTAAAAACAAGTTCATTTTTAGGTGATGAGTCTTATTTTAAGTGGAAAGAGTTTAGTTTTGACTAGAAATGAGACATTTTGACAAGAAATAAGACAAATATTCTTGGAAAGATTTAGAGTTTTTGCAGTGTAGAGTCTCAGTCCAGAAAACACTGAACTCTCATTTATTAAATATTGATATAAAATCATCTGTCAATGCCCATATAAAGATAGTTAATGTTTCTATTAAAGCTCCATTAAAGCCTGTGACTTTGTGATGTCACAACCAAGCCCCGCCCCCTCACCACCACCTTGACGACACCATCCAACAACAACTACTGTATAGGCAGAGTTTGGTTTCTCCCGAGTGTTTTATTTTGAAATCTTCTCTGGTTTGTTTTAATTGGATCACTTTAGAAAACAGTCAGTCAGCCAATCAGAAGAGAGGCTCAGACCCTCCTCCTCCTCCTCCTCTCTTCTGATTGGCTGACACCGACCTGTTGTTACTAGATCTCCAGAGAGAAGCTGAATGATGAATTTTAGATCTTTAGATCAGAGATCAATCCTTCAAACTAAAAGTTAGAGGAAGAAGAAAGACAGTTTCCTCAAGCTTTCTCTCTCTTCTGATTGGCTGAAACGAACCTGTTGTTATTGGCTGAGAGAGGAGGTTGTTTCCAGATCTTTATATCAAGGATCAACCCTTCAAAATAAAAGTTAGAGGAAGAAGAAAGACAGTTTCCTTATCGTCGTTAACTCCGAATTTTTCTAGCTGATCCGGAAATCACCAAATTCACCAAAGTAAAAGTCTTCACCAACATAAAACTTATAAAATAGACATTAACTTGTAATACAATAGAAGCAAAATGTTAACTTAATGGCTCGGGGACTTTCTTGTAAATTATATTCCTTAAATTAAAGAGTTTCACCGCATTTTATTAGCTTGGTGCTTTTATTTTGACGGAAAGGCCTGTCTCTCTCGTTCCTTATCAAAACAGCGAGTCAACGGCCCCAGACTACAGTTTCCTCAAGCTTTCTCTCTCCTCTGATTGGCTGAAACGAACCTATTACGTATTATTGGCTGAGAGAGGAGGTGGATTCCAGATCTTTATATCATGGATCAACCCTTCAAAATAAAACAGGAAGTGTAATCGGCTAATTGGAGCTTTAGCATTTAGCTGATACGTTCAGTGTCGGCCAGATTTGCTAATTAGCGCGTCTTCATTATATGTTCTTGTGTGTTTCTTGTGTCTTTTCAGAGTGGAGGTTGTGTAGAAACCATATAGTATTAAATATATACGACCCGTCAGACCATGTAGTGTTTATAGCTTTTTAAAACCACCTCTCCTGCTCTCTTTCCAATCTGTTTTTTCTTTTTCCTCTTTGCTTTTCTATTTTTCTCCAAATCTCTTTGTTTTTTTTTCTCCTTCTCCTCCCTGGATCTCTTTCTCTCCTCCCTCTGAGCCTCTAATTTCTTTCTCTCTATTGCTTTTTAATCACTTTCCCTCCCTCCCTCCCTCTTTCTTTCTATCTCCATCTCTTTGTTTCATGATTTCTTTATTTGTCGTTTTCCTATTTATCACCCGGCTCTCCCCCATTTTTCTGTCCTCTTTACAATTCATTTGTTCTCTACCTCTCTCTTTCTTTCTTTTTTCTTTCTTTCTCTCGCCTCTCCCTCCCTCAGACGCACACACACACACACACACAAACGCACACACACACAGTCTGTTTTTCCATTTGTCATTAAGAGGCAGAGAGGTAGACAGTAACATTTAAACCGCCCGTTCTGAATGGTTAAAAGATGGCCTTTTCTGTGTGTGTGTGAGTCAGTGTGTGTGTGTGTGTGTGTGTGTGTGTGTGTGTGTGTGTGTGTGTGTGTGTGTGTGTGTGTGTGTGTGTGAGGGCGATCGATGCAGTAATCTGCAGGAGGTGGAAAGCAGAGGGAGCGAGCCATTCAGCAGCGCTCACTAATCAATTGCAATTCTTTCTTTTACTGTCTGAACGCCCAGATTTAGACATTTGTGTGTGTGCGTGTGTGAGAGAGTGTGTGTGTCTGAGAGAGAGTGTGTGTGTGTGTATGTGTGTGTGTGTGTGTGTGTGTGTGTGTGTGTGTGTGTGTGTGTGTGTGTGTGTGTGTGTGTGTGTGTGTTGTTAATTCTTTCTTTTACTGTCTTTGGCCTTTATAGTATGTGTTTGTGTGTATCGGCCTTTCTACTCCTTATAGGTTTCTCTAAGTGTGTGTCTGTGTGTGCGTATACAGTCCGTCCTGAGGGGGGCGCTACAGGTCATGGGGGTCATTATAGTATTAATGTTTAAAAAAATTAAATTAAATAAACTAATTATACATCAATAATTCACTTCCTGTTAAACAGAGATCCTCTGCACCACAGGTCTGCAGGTGTTAACATCCATTTTTACGAGGTTTTTTACCAGGTCTTTAAACACATCACATGGTGAAAGTTGAAGATCAGTGATTTGATGAAATAATCTGAGCTCAATCTCCACAAAAAGAGTCGTTCTCTTCCTCATAACATAATATAAAATAACTTAACAATATAACGTTACACAACATGATATGATATGAGGAAATGTAACATAACATAACATAATATTCAGCTGCTTTGTTTCCAGGTTAATGTTATTCATTCATTTATTTATTTTAACTCACTTCACTGCTAAATGAGTGGATCATATCATATAACACTGTGATTCAAGTGTTTTTAATAGAGTGACTTTGTTTCTATTATAATTTAATTGAAGATGTACCCAGAGTGATTCCTAAATGTCCTTATAATAAAGAAATTCAGGCTGATTTGAGTGTCAAACTGTGGGATTAATGGTTTTTGATCAAAACGAATGAGCTGTGCAGAAAATCGATTCAAACACTCTAACGTTGTCTTTTGTTATTGTAAATAAATACAAATCTATTAATTCAGACTGATTATTGCATTACAAAAACAAGCAATTTTACAACATTAGCTTCGGCTTCTTCAACTCTGTGTTTGAAGAAAAGCAACAGAATAATAATAATCCAGGATAGAAATACGTGAGCTGCTGCTGCTGCTGCTGCTCAGTCAATTGACCCTTCTGATTGGTCTGCTGATCCACCAATCAGAGCGCTTCTCCCCATGCCGCGAGTTGTGCAACGTTCTAAGGTTGGACAACCCTGGGATGAAACCGTATGAAACGAGATAGGTAGACAGCAACTTTTTCAGCAAAAACTACTTTATAATTTTTCAATACACTGCAAAAACTCAAAATCTTACCAAGAACATTTATCCTATTTCTAGTCAAAATGTCATTTCTATTCGAAACAAATCTAATTATACCTAAAATGAGACTCATCACATAAAAAGTAGCTTGTTTTTAGACACTTTTTTTTACTTCTTTCAAGCAGATTTTCACTTGAAATAAGTAGAAAAATTTTTCTTTCTTATTACAAGCACAAAAAACTTGCTTTCACTGGCAGATTTTTCTACTTATTTCAAGTGAAAATTATCTAAAAACAAGTTTATTTTTAGGTGGTGAGTGAAAAGAGATTACTTTTGACTAGAAATTATACATTTTGACAAGACAAATATTCTTGGAAAGATGTGCCTGGGGTTCCTGCAATAGCCTAGCGACTCACGATATCTGAAACGTAGTCATTTTTATCCCATTCCCCAAACCCAAGAAATCAATAAACTTATGTAGGCCCTATATAGGCTATCTAGCAAACATAACATTAGCCTACCATTGCTAATGTCTTTTGAACTTTGTGAAGTTTTACGAGGAGAAACTGGAGATGAGCGGAGATTAAGCGTTAGCTAGTAGCTAACACTAGCTAGCGTCGTTAGCTAGCTAGCTATAGTGAGTGACTAAAACAATGATTTTTCCCCATTTTTCAGAAAAGTAAAGTAATGCTTGTTCACTCACTCTTTAGCCACGTCTGTCTTCTATCACGGACACCATTTTTCTGATATATAAGTTAATTCAAATTTTCCTTACAAGCAATTTAAATCGGCCTAATTTAGCCTAATTTAAATCGGCCTGTTTTATTGCAGTAAAGGTCAGTTTACAGCACGAGGAACTTGTCTTGGTGTCAGGTGCATAAAGCAACATAAAGGTACCAAAAATAGAATAGAATAATTAAAATATTCTAGTGCAAAAAATATGCATACTATATGCAAAAAAATACGCATATAGCCTACTATAAATACACATACTATATAAAAGAATAGAATAAAGACAAAGTACTACTAAATAAGTTATTGTGCAAATTGTTGTAGTGCAGAGTGACTGTAGGTTTAGGGTTATTTAGGGGGAACTACTGGGGCATTGTTGTTTTACAATGGTTTCCAATGGGAGTTAATTAACCCTTTCGTGACCATTGTTTGTCCAACCTACCTAGCAACAGTAACCGTGGAGGGCGGTTAAAATCCCATTAAAAGTCGTCAGTTTAACTTTAACAGGTGAGTTGATGTGAAGCTGCAGTCAGACACAGTTACAACCTGGTTAATAGAACAAAACATTTCATTATGACGGAGGACTGAGAGACAGGACACACACACACACACACACACACACACATAGACAGACACACACTAACCTCCCACCTCAGCTGCCATCCACACACACACAAAAACATACACACACAGAGAATAAAATAAATAAATGTACAATCAAAATTGCAATTACCTGCAGAATTTGTGAAGGGTAAACAAATCTGTGCCTCCCCCCACACACACACACACACAGACACACACACACATGCCACAAATGCAGAGCGTGGCGTTAGCGTTCTAGTTAGCATGCTGAAATGAATACAGTTAGATCCAAAGCAATTTCCTTTTATTTATCTTAGCAGCCGCGCATAAATAAAGGCAAGGGCATCCAGGCAATTAGCATAATTACTATGAGGCGGTCAGAGACTCACAACACACACACAACGCACACACAACACGCACAAGCTGCCGCCACAGGGTGTGTATGTGTGTGTGTGTGTGTGTGTGAGTTCGAGAGAGACACAGAGAAGAGATAGAGACAATGACTGTGTGTGTGTGTGAGTTTAAGTGTGTTTTCTACATGTTAGTTTGTATTGTTGCTTCATATTCTGCATGTGAGTCAGTCTGTGTGTGTGTGTGTGTGCGTGTTGTTGTTGTCCTTGGTGTGTCTGAACCGCACACACACACATGCACACACCAATAAACAGGCAAAAAGATGCACACACATACACAGACACACACTGATCTAAAGTCCCAGTGTGTGTGTTTTTGTTATTAATATGCAAATACCAGTGAAACACAACAAAGGGCAGAAAACCAGTTTCCCAGACCGAGGTCGACTGGTCTGAACCGGTTCACCTGCTCAGTCGCTCTGGACCTGGACTCACAAACCGCTCTTCCTCCTCTTCTTCCTTCCTGCTCCTCTTCTTCCTTCTACTTCCTTCCTCCTCTTCTTCCTTCCTCTTCCTCCTTTCTCTTCCTCGTCTTCGTGCTTCCTCCTCTTCTTCCTTCCTCCTCCTGTTCTTCCTACTTCCTCTTCCTTCCTCCTCCTCCTCTTCCTCCTCTCTTTCCTCTTCCTTCCTCTTTCTTCCTCCTTCCTCCTCCTCTTCCTCCTCTTCCTTCCTCCTCCTAATCCTCATCCTCTTCTTCTTCTTCCTTCCTCCTCCTCCTCTGCTTCCTTTCTCTTCCTGCCTCTTCATCCATCCTCCTCCTCTTCCTCTTCTTCCTTCCTCCTCTTCTTCCTACGTCTTCCTCTTCCTTCCTTCTCCTTCTCCTCCTCCTCTTCCTTCCTCTTATTCTTTCAAGGTTCAAGGTTTTTATTTTATTTCCTCTTCCTCCTCTTCTTCCTTCCTCCTCCTCTTCCTTTCTTCTCTTCGTCCTTCCTCCTCTTCTTCCTACTTCTTCCTTTTACTTCCTTCTCCTCCTCCTCCTCTTCTTCTTCCTTCCTCTTCTTCCTTTCTCCCCCTCCTCCTCCTCTTCCTGCCTCTTCTTCCTTCCTCCTCCTCCTCTTCCTCCTTTCTCCTCCTCTTCGTCCTTCCTCCTCATCCTCCTTCCTTCCTCCTCCTCTTCTCCTCTTCGTCCTTCTTCTCTTCCTCCTCTTCTTCCTTCCTTCCTCCTCCTCTTCCTTCCTTCTCCTTCTCCTCTTCATTCCTCCTTTCTCCTCCTCTTCCTTCCTCCATCTTCCTCCTCGTCTTCCTGCTTCTTCTTCTCTTCCTCCTATTCTTCCTTCCTTCCTTCCTTCCTCCTCCTCTTCCTTCCTTCTCCTTCTCCTCCTCTTCCTTCCTTCACCTCCTCCTCCTCCTTCCTCTTCTTCCCCCTCCTCTTCCTTCCTCCTCTTCATCCTTCCTCCTCCTCATCTTCCTTACTCCTCCTCTTCCTTCCTTCTCCTTCTCCTTCTCCTCCTCTTCCTTCCTTCTCCTCCTCCTCCTCCTTCCTCTTCCTCCCTCCTCTTCATCCTTCCTCCTCCTCATCTTCCTTCTCCTCCTCTTCTCCCTTCCTCCTCCTCCTCCTCTTCCTGACTCAGAAACCACTCGTGCACCGATTTTTTTCCCGAGCACCTGAATGCCTCGTGGGTTCATCTGGTTGTTTTTACCTTTAATGAGTGTGTTGTGTTGTGTGTTGTGTGTTGTGTGTTTTTTTTAAGAAGGCAGGAAATGTCAGTAACTGGCGCCGGCAGCGTTGTTTTCCCGGCGTTCTACACCAACCTTTGTGCTTCTTACAACCTTTCGCTGACCTTTCCGAGGCGCCGCCGACCCCAGCGAACATAATTCCTGGTGTAAAGCGAGAAAGAGGGAAAGAAGAGAGGAAGAAAAAAAACAAAAAAAAAACAAACACGCAGCAGAAAACAGAAAACAGTGCGAGTTGTTTGGAGTCGCCGCTCTAATAATCTGAGGCCTGTTTAACCTCTGGGAGGCAACCTGGGACTTAATGAAGCAGTCAGCAAGGTTATGTTTGTTTACAGCCTCATCCGTGTGTGTGTGTGTGTGTGTGTGTGTGTGTGTGTGTGTGTGTGTGTGTGTGTGTGTGTGTGTGTGTGTGTGTTTACATCAGCGTCATATCAGCATAATTTACACACACACACATTCACTTCCACCTTTCAACTCGCTTTCCAATTCTAATTAATCCGTTTTAATCCGTCTGAAACGGGCAGATTTGCTTCCCTTCACCTGCAGCCGCTCGCTGCTAAAAACCTGCACGGACCTCAATCACACCACAACACAACACAGAAGAAAAGAGAAACACACATACACATAGACACACACACAGACACACACACACAGGTTGTGATTATCTGCACATCTCACATCTGATCCGGCGCCCTGCTGAGGAAACATCCCGACACACTGAGAGGAGGAAACATCTTCAGCTTCTCCCTGAGTGTCGTCACCGGGTCACATCTCCCACAGAGAGACAGAGAGACGGAGCTGCTGCCTCTAGAAGCTGCTTTACTACACAACTCCCACTTAGAAGACATGAAGACATGAGTTTCCTCTCAGGCTGCAGTTTATCTCTTTTATTTATAACATTATAACCAGAAACATCTCTGTTCATACACAGTGTCTGATACATAACCATATATACACTGGGTATGAGGTGTGTGTTTAGGAAGGCGGAAGAGCTGCAGAGTTTTTCTAATAACATACAATGATATAACTTAACATAATGTAATACAAGATAACATAACATAATCGAATATGATATGTTATAATATAATACGACATAATATATAATACAGTATAGTATAAGATCATAATTTATCGTAACATTGTAGCATAACATAACTCTAACATAACTTTAACAACATAACATAACCAATAGCGCAATCCTAACATAACATAACATTACATAATATAGCATAGCATAGCATAGCATAGCATAGCATAGCATAGCATAACATAATATAACATAACATTACATAGCATAACTAAACTCTAACATAACATAATATAGCATAGCATAACATAACATCACATAGCATACAGTAGCATAACTCTGACATAACATAACATAGCATAACATAACATAGCACAACATAGCATAACATAGCATAGCATAACATAATATAGCATAACATAACATGACATAACATAACATAACACAACACACAAGTGATGAGTTACGTTGGTCACAAGATAAATAAAATAATAAATCGTTATTCACTTCGTCTGTGTCTCGTCATGATAAAGAAAATATATTCCAGGGTTTAACTGAAGCTTTATTCTGAAGGAGACTCAGAAGAAATTGAATTTGAATAATTTAAATAAATCAGAGACTTTAATGAGATCGAAGACGAGGAACTGTTTCCTGTTTCCTGTTTCTCACCTTTATTATATTATCCTTCTATAACCATAATATACAGTAGTATGTAGAGGGTGTGACATCACTGACACCCCGGTGACATCATCGTCACATTAGCCCTGCTTAACCCCGGCCGTGTGTGACCTTTGATGCTAAGCTAGTTAGCATTAATGATATGTTTAAATGTCATCTGAGGATAATCGAGGACGAGGGGGGACGGGCGGCGAGTGTGAAGGGCGACGACACAGAAGACCAGAACCCCCGACACACACACACACAGACACACACACACACACACACACACACACACACACACACACACACACACACACACACACACACAGAGTGAGTCAGGGCTCTGGGTAATGAGGAGCGCAGCATGGACGGACATTGATGAGCCTCATTGATGATTAACATCTCATTAGCATCTCATTAGACGAGAGGGGGGCAGGCTGAACGGACACACACACACACACACACACACACACACACACACACACACACACACACACACACACACACATGACAGGAAGTGTGAGTGTGAGTGTGTATGTGGTCGGCCAGACAGGAGAGGTCAAAGGTCAAAGGCTTTTGACTAAAAGTTGGAACAAAAAAAAATATTTGGTGTCGGTTTTAAGTGTCGGATTCAAACACTGATCACACACACACACACACACACACACACACACACACACACACACACACACACCTCCTCTTCCTCCTTTCTCATATTCCTTCCTTCTCTTCTTCCTTCCTTCCTCCTTCCTTTCCTCCCTCCTCGTCCTTGTCCTCTTCCTCCTTTTCCTCTTCTTCCTTCCACTTCTTCCTTCCTCCTCCTTCTCCTCCTCTTCTCCGTCCTTCCTCCTCTTCGTCCTTCCTTCCTCCTCTTCTTCCTTTCTCCTCTTCCTCTTCTTCCTTCCTCTTCCTTCCTCCTCCTCCTCCTCTTCCATTCTCCTCTTCTTCCTACTTCCTCTTCCTTCTTCCTCTTCTTCATTTCTCCTCTTCCTCCTCATCGTCCTTCCTCCTCTTCTTCCTTTCTCATCCTCTTTGTCCTTCCTCCTCTTCTCCCTTCCTCCTTCCCCCTACTCCTCTTCCTTCCTCCTCTTCTTCCTTTCTCCTCTTCCTCTTCTTCCTTCCTCTTCCTTCCTCCTCCTCCTCCTCTTCCATTCTCCTCTTCTTCCTACTTCCTCTTCCTTCTTCCTCTTCTTCATTTCTCCTCTTCCTCCTCATCGTCCTTCCTCCTCTTCTTCCTTTCTCATCCTCTTTGTCCTTCCTCCTCTTCTCCCTTCCTCCTTCCCCCTACTCCTCTTCCTTTCTCCTCTTCTTCCTGCTTCTTCATCTTCCTTCCTCTTCCTCCTCTTCTTCCTTCCTCCCCCTCCTCCTTCCCCCTACTCCTCTTCCTTTCTCCTCTTCTTCCTGCTTCTTCATCTTCCTTCCTCCTCTTCTTCCTTCCTCCTCCTCCTCCTACCCCCTACTCCTCTTCTTCCTCTTACTTTCTCCTTTCTTCCTTCCTCCTCCTCCTTCCTATTCTTCCTTCCTCCTCCTCCTCTTCTCCCTCTTATTCGTTCCTCATCCTTCCTTCCTTCCTCCTCTTCGTCCTTCCTCCTCCTTTCTTCTTTCCTCCTCCTCCTCCCTTCTCTTCCTTCATCCTCCTTCCAACCCTCCCCTTCTTCCTTCCTCCTCCTCCTCTTCTTTCCTCCTTCCTCCTCTTCTTCCTTCTTCCTATTCTTCCTTCCTCCTCCTCCTCCTCCTCCTCCTCCTCCTCCTCCTCCTCCTCCTCCTCCTCCTCCTCCTCCTCCTCCTCCTCCTCCTCTTCTTCCTCCTCCTCCTCCTCCTCTCCAGAGCTCCGACCAGGAGGAAACCTCATGTAATTAACCTGACTGACCTCTGGAGTGTTACTGCCTTTATGTGTGTGTCTGTGTGTGTGTGTCTGTGTGTGTGTTTGAATCAGTGTATTGTGTTCAAGGAGTCGAGTGTGTTGCCATGATCTTCACATAACGACAGCATTAGACACACTCAGACCTGCCCGTGTCTGTGTGTGTGTGTGTGTGTGTGTGTTTGAGGGATTCGCTGCAGAAGTCGAGTGTTCCGCCGTGATCTTCACATAAATACACCATTAGACACACTCAGATGTCTTTGTGTGTGTGTGTGTGTGTGTGTGTGTGTCTCTCTCCTTCCTATACACACCTATTGTTGAAGACACAGTTGTGCAGCTCTAGTGTGCGTATTGTTACCGTATTGTGGTTGTTTCTTTTTGCTTCATCGTCTTCGCCCTATGATGTCACAGTCGTCCAATAGAAACATGATCGTTTTGTTTAGTTTATTTTACTTTTTTACTGTCATGAGTTCATGAGTTTTATAATAATAGTTCATAGGCGTGTTTCCACTGCAGGAGTTCCTTTTTTACTGCTCTTGTTGTTGTTTTTTCTGACAGGATAGACGCTTTCTAAAAGAAAAAAAAAGATGGTATTTCCGTCTCGATCACCACGTAGTCCTGCGATCGCATATTTATCACACTTTTTTTTTACCAAACCTACTGCTACTCTCGTCTTTTACTGACTCAGGCTACGTTTACACGACAAAATATTTCATGGGATTTGAAATCACCCTCCAGAGTGGAAATCTTAAAAACGCTCCGGCATTGCGTCCCTCATGTAAAGGGTGAAAACGCAAAACAACAAACTCCGATTGCTACGACCTGTGGAGCATACAACATTGAATTCCACAGACTTTTGCATCACTGTATGCACGCAGATTTCCTCCCCAAAAACGTTTGTCTGAACACGAATTAAAAAGTGAGAACACAACGCCACTTTTGCGTTTTCTGTTCAGATTTTTTCCATGTAAACGTAGCCTTATTCTCTCTTTTTTTCCGGCCGTTTTTCCGTTTTTAGTAACGTCGGGTTTTAAAAATGGCGCTTATTTCGGGCCTTTCTCTTCGTGTCACATCCTGCTTTGAGTCTGACCAATCAGCACAGAGTAAATCTCAAGCCCCACCGGGACTTTTTCAGGGCCGATATGAGTACCTACTCCGTTCGGCCCCATAAAGGTTCCTGTAAACGGCCCTGTGGGGGAGGGAGGTTCCTGCAGTGGAGACACGCGCCTCATGATGTGAAAAAAACTCTACGTCTCACTCTCGTCACAACCTGGATGATTTAAAATCAAACCATCTGCCGTTTTGTTTTGTTCTGATTGTCAACAAAGTTTTAGTTTTTTTTGTTTTCAATGCGCTCGGGCAGATTTATTCGCAATGCAGATGATTTGTGCCAAAAACCTCTAAAACAATAAAGTAATAGTTACTATTATCGCAGCAGGAGGAGGAGGTACGGTGGCTGGGAAGGTTCAATCTGAAGGAGAACGAGTGTGTTTCCCTTTGGCGCCATCTTTGTTTCTGACTCTTCTCTGTCTAACGTGTGTGTGTATCTGTTTGTGTTTGTGTGTTTTCAGTCTCTGGACGGGTTTGTATTTGCACTAAACAAGGAGGGACGATTCCTCTACATCTCTGAGACCGTGTCCATCTACCTGGGACTGTCACAGGTAAGAAGACATGCACCTGTCTGTCTCTCTGTGTCTCAGCTTTATTGGCATGAACAGAAATGTGTTGTTGCCAAAGCATTTTACAAAATATCTACACACATACATTACAGTATTACAATTAATATTTAGTACAGTAGAATACAATTTTATACAACTACATATGCATTTGTGACGTTATAGTGAGTCCCTCAGATACATATGTAGCTGCCAGCGGAGCTTATAGCAGAACTGACACTTTCTCTTCTGGGGTTAAACATGTGAAACGTCCTTATTTTCTTCTCTATTTCCCTGAAGTGAGAGTTTCTTATTAAAGAATACTTGTCCCAGTAGAGGAGGAAGTGCATCTCTGTCTCTATCTGTCCTGTGGAGCAGTGACCACATACACTCTCTGCTGCTCTCTGCACTGCAAAAACTCAAAATCTTTCCAAGAATATTTGTCTTATTTCTTTTCAAAATGTCTCATTTCTAGTCAAAACTAATCTCTTTCCACTTAAAATAAGATTCATCACCTAAAAATTAACTTGTTTTTAGATCATTTTCACTTGTTTCAAACAAATCTTTTACTTGAAATAAGTAGAAAAATCTGCCAGTGAAAGCAGGTTTTTTGTGCTTGTAATAAGGAAGAAAAACTTGCTCCACTATCAGATTTTTCTACTTATTTCAAGTGAAAATCTGCTTGAAAGAAGTAAAAAGTGTCTAAAAACAAGCTACTTTTTAATGTGATGAGTCTTTTTTTACTATATTGAGATTTGTTTTGACTAGAAATTACATTTTGACTAAAAATAAGACAAATATTCTTGGTAAGATTTTAAGTTTTTGCAGTGTGGTTACTGTTTTCAGGGTTCAGCTCTTGGTTTTTAGTGTTTTAAATGGAAATGTGTCTTTTGGACTTGTATTGGACATGTATATGTGTCCAACATGTCATTGCCTGTTTAGCAGTAATGGAAACCGTCCCAGTTCTGCTCGGCAGGCGTTGTTTGGGTCGTCTCTCTCTGTCTCTCTCTCTCTGTGTTTATCTGTGATACAAATGAAGCTTCTCACAGTTCAGTCGCATTATTCTGATTTCCTACGTCTTATAAATTATCTTGGCTTTTTCTTCTCTCTCTCTCTCTCTCTCTCTCTCTCTCTCTCTCTCTCTCCGTCTCTCTTCTCTCTCCATCCCTCTCTCCTATCATTACCAAAGACAATTCCCAACAAATTAAGGCTCATTTAAAATCTCATCAACTCGTCGGACGGTTGTTGATTTGTGCAGCGAGCGACGACGCATATTTTATTGCTGTGTGTGAATGTGTGTGTGACTTCATTGTACTTTGTCAGCTTGGTAACGAGTTCTGCGTCTCAATTGGTTCACTCTCCACCAGTTCCTGTTAATAGAGACGAGACAGGCGTCCATCCTGAAGGTCGACACATCGACCTTGGAGGCGCTAATAAGTCGCTATTGACAAGCTCTGAGTGTGTGTGTCTGTGTGTGTGTGTTGCTGAATTATAAGATATTCAAACCATCACACTCTCCAGAGTTCAATCTGACAGGATGTGCTGATAAAAAAAAACAGGAAGTGGGAAAGACGTGAGCATGTGTGAGGCGTTCACATGTTGTTATATATGATTGTCATGTGATATCGTCGTGCTTTAGGTGTCAGCAAATAAATGTTTCCTGTAAAAAAAAAAAAAGGAAAAAAAGAAAACGGACGTTGTGTTAATCAGCAGCTGAGCCTCGTGTGTGTTTGGGGATTCCCACGGTGCTTGAACGCACCACAGGACACGGGAACAGCAGCTGCTTTCTACCAAGGGGGCAGTTGTGGGTCTGAGAAGTGAAGCTCACTTCCGTGTTCAAAAAGCTGCAATCCCCTCTTCTTCCTCTGGGGGCTGGTGTCAGAAAGCAGCATTCTCCATAGACCCCCATATTAAAATCACAGACTTTACATCCTCAATAAACATGTTAAAAGCCTGGTGTCATCACGTTGTTTGGCCTCAACCGATAGTTTCTACCCCCACACACACTCTGAGGGGGGTGAATTTTTTTTTAACTCTACCGTTTTACTGTTATTAGGTTAAAACTCTGGCCAATTAGGGCGCGGAAACGTTGAGTGACAGGTCCGAGCAGCTCCGTGGACAGCTGCTTCGAGGCCAGTGGGCGGGTTCTCGGCCGGCCAATCCAACATGGCGCTGTTCAGGCCGCCATATTGGAGTCACAAAAACGACTCCCCAAAACCAATGGGTGACGTCACGGACGCTACGTCCATTCTTTTTACAGTGTACGGTTTGCGATGGACCCGATTACGAAGACTGCCTCTAGTGGTCAGGAGAGGAACTGCAGCTGCCACTCTGCTTGATGTTGTTGTTGTTTTTTCTAGAAAGGGAAACCATTAGGTCTCTCTCTCTCTCTCTCTCTCTCTCTCTCTCTCTCCATTAGTTTCATGTGAACTCCTTGTCTCTGTAAATTAGACATAGGAAGCTCTCAGATAGCGGGAGCGCGGAAAAAAGGCCAATCAGTTTACCAAATTAAAGAGGAAGGCACATCACTCTTCCCCCCCCCCTCTCTCTCTCTCCTTCTCTGTCACTGTCACTCTCTCTCTCTCTTTCTCCCCCTCCCCCCTTCCCTTGGATTAATTCCCCCCACCACCGAGATTGATTGATGATTTCTATCAAATAATTGATTAATTGTCAAATCGGGTCCCCTAAGCTTTTTTTCCGCCTGCTCCGCCGAGCCGGTTATCTTGTTCTCTCGGCTTTTATCAGCTGCTGAAGAAGTGGCACGCCGATTTAAGAAAAAAAAAAAAAAAAAAGTGAAAGACAGAGAGAGAGAGAGAGAGATGGAGAGAGAGAGAGATGGAGCTTGTCTCTGCCTGTAATCCTACATGTGTGTACACAGAGTTCGTCAACCTCCATCCTCCTTAATTGCTCTCTCTTCCTCCTCTGCTCCTTTAATCACTGCCCGTCCCTCTTCTTCATTTTTGTTTAAAGAAGGAAAATATATCGCTAATTATTTTTCAACTTTAATTAGATCGTGGCGTGCAGGAGAAATGGCTCGGTGGTGGTGGGGGGTTGTGTGTGTTCTTTTTTTTTTCTAAGCCTTTTGACAAATTGACGAGGTTATGAATTTTCCCGCTCGGTGGCCGCGGCAGCTCACACAATCTTCAGGCAGATTTATGTGTAAAGAGGATTTAGCAGTTTAACTCGTTTCCGCGGCGACTCGTCTCGTCGGCGGGGAGGCGGCAGACGTGTCCGGCCAATCAAACAGGGCCGTTAATAGAGTCATTAACAAAGAGCGCGGCTCTAATTAAACACGACCGCTGAGTAAAGTTAAAGTCCTCACACACACTTCCCTCCAACTCCCTCCAACTCCTCCTCCTCCTCCTCCTCCTCTTTTCCTTTTTTTTGGACTCTCTCCATTTTTGGAATTTTAATTATTTGCAGTAAAGCGTTGACGAGCTGGAATCACTTCCTTATTCTGTAGCTATATAACGTCAGTAAATACATAAAAAATCAACCACTACAGGAACTGAGCTGCTCATTCATAGAAGAACAAGAAACTTTATTGTCATTGTACAATGGAATTTAGAAAATAGAGATTAAATATAATAAATAACTGCATAAAAATAGGATCAAAATGTGCAAGAAATATGATGCTGACTTGACTTGATGAGCGATCTCACCCAGAGAAACTGCAAGAAACAAATTTGGCTCAAAGGATTTTCATGGTGTTTTCAGAGAAGATGGTTGTGATGGTGTGTTGCTTTGGACACCTGTACGGAACAAAAACACTGGCAAGGCATCTTTATTTATATAGCACATTTCATACCAAGGCAACCCAAATGTCAATTTACATAAAGACAAAACATTTAAAAAAGAACAGTATAAAAAGAAGATAAAAAATAAAAATAAAAATAAAAAAGTAGAGAGAGAAAAGAAAATAGATAAGATTTAAAGTTCTTAAAAAGTGCTCAGCCATAAGCAAATGAAAAGAGAAATGTTTTTAACCTGGATTCAACCTGTTTGAACTGTCTTGTTTTCATAGCAGTGAGTTCACAAAGTCTTCTAACACAGCTCAGTTAGTTAGAGCTCCACTTCCTGTGACTTTGTGATGTCACAACTAAGCCCCGCCCCCTTACCACCATCTGGACGACACCATCCAGCAACATTTTGCAGGATTTGGTTTCTCTGAGTGTTTTATTCTGAAATCTACTCTTTTTTTATTTTAGAAAACAGTCAGCCAATCAGAGGAGAGGCTCAGAGCTTTACCTCCTCTTCCTCTCTCCTGATTGGCTGACAGCGACCTGTTGTTCCTAGAGCTCCAGAGAGAAGCTGAGTGTTATAACGTGTGTCTTTTTACTTCCTGTTGGACATGTGACCTCTGTCCTCACAAACAGTCAGAGTCGGTTTTGTTGCTCCAAACAACCTGCTTCATCGACAGAAACTGTGTCCAGAAACTTTTGTGCGTGTGTGTGTGTCTGTGTGTGTGTGTGTGTGTGTGTGTGTGTTTTGATGTAGTGCGTCGTCCTTTTATTTGCTTTCATGTGCTAATTCATTCCAAACGCTGATGAAACAGGTGGATGGAAACGTTGTGTGAGTCTCTGTCCTGTCGTTCTCTGTAGAGGCCGCTCTCTCTCTCTCCGCAACACCCTGTTGATCCAACAACACAGTGTGTGTGTGTGTGTGTGGAGTGTGTGTGTGTGTGTAGGGGTGTGTGTGCGTGTGTGTGGAGTGGTTTGTGTACATAAATGTTTCGGTGTGTTTTTGTTAGAGTGTGTTTCTGTTTATGAGACCAGGCGATGCAGCTGCCCTCTTAGTGATCTAATTGAGACGTGTGTGTGTGTGTTAGTCTGTGTGTGTGTGTGTGTGTGTGTGTGTGTGTGTGTGTGTGTGTGTGTGTGTGTGTGTGTGTGCAGCAGATGGCTGTGTGTCCTCTGCCTGATGGTCCAGAGGAAAATAATAACTGCATCGTCCCGGCCAGACCCAAATTAGTCTGCTGGATCCTCGCCCGCTACGCCCAAACATGGTCGACGGCCAACGCTGCTTCCTGCCAGGTCGGCATATGCAGCGGCATGGGAGAGCGCACACACACACACACACACACACACACACTGGATACATGACACACAGGTGATACTAAGAGTTTATCTTTAAAATGGCGACTGTGTCGACTGTGTCGTCCTTCAGCTCCTGAAACTACTTCTACAACAGTATAATACTCTGATGACATCATGATAATACTCTGATGACATCATGATAATACTCTGATGATGCTACTGAAGATACTCAGCAGTGTATAAACATTATTATACAACAGTTATGGTGCGTTCCAGGCAGGCTTTTGAACCCGTAAGTCACGACTTCAAGTCACCAGTTACGAGTTTGTAGCGTTCCAGGCAAGTTACGAGTTACTAACTGGGAACTGGGAGTAGATCGATCTAGTACGAGTTCACAGGTGGGAAGTTACGAGTTTGACTGTACGTTCTAACGGGTAACCATAGGAACAGGTCGGAAAAACACGAGTTACGGGTTGCCTGGAACGCACCATTAGTTCCGACCGGTCCCAACCGAGCAATTTGATTGGACAAGAGACGTTCCATGAGTGCTGATATACAGTATAACAGCACTGCGACTTTTTACGGACGTTATCACTCCTGCGGCACTCGGCCTGCAGCCTCGTGCCTACGACCGAATCACAGCCGTGCTGATATACAGTACAACAGCACTCCCTCTCGTGTGATATTGCTTAAATGTAGTATTATCATAGTGTTAGTGAAGTATCCTGGTTGTGTTATTATAAATAACATACAGTATATAAAATAGTATCATAATATAACTGTAGTATAATTGTAGTATTATTATGGCGGTATTGTAGTATTATATTAGTATTATTACATTATTACAGTAGTATCATACCTGTGTTATCACAGTGTTATTATAGTATTACTATACTAGTATCACCATTGTATATCATAGTGGTTTTACACCACTATTATTGTCATATTATTGTAGTATTGTATCAGTATAACTACATTATCATTGTACCAGTGTTACCACAGTATTATTGTAGTGTTAATCCAGCAGTATTACAGTTCTACTGTAGTATTACCACAGTATTATTGTAATATTATACCACTATGGCCACAGTATTACTGTATAGTATTAAACCAGCACAATCCTAGTTAATATGCCAGTATTATTACAGTATTATTGTAGTATTAAACCAGCGCTATCACAGTATTACTGTAGTATTATGACACTGTAACAAAATAAAGAAAACTAAAATGACAGTTCAACATTAAAATGACAACATCTGGTTGTTTGTTTGTTTATCAGTGAGGTCATCGATGGTAAACAAACAAACAAACAACAACATTAATCAACATTTAAATCTGCTGCTGCTGCTGTGGGCGATCGACATAGAGCCTCAACTACACCACTCTCTCTCTCTCTCTCTCTCTCTCTTTCTCCTTTTGTTCACTGGATTGAGTTGGCCTGTTTCCAGACGACTGGTGTGTGTGTGTGTGTGTGTGTGTGTGTGTGTGTGTGTGTGTCAGAGGGGTGTGAAGCGATTTGTTTCTGTCTTTGTCATTTAAAGAGGTTCTCCAGTGTTCAGACCTGCCACCACACACACACACACACACACACACACAGGCGCGCAAGGTCATTTTTGCTCACACACACCAGTGCACACAGACACACACACACACACACACACACATATAGACACACACACACACACACACAGAGGGTCATTGGAAAGCGAGGCAGAGCCTGATCTCTGCTCTCTTTCACTCCAATCCACATTCCCTTAGAGAGAGCTGGCAGTAATACACACACACACACACACACACACACACACACACATGCAGACACACACATACGCACACACACACACACACACACTCTCTCTCTCCTCCCAGTATTCCCAGTGGGAAGCTGCTGCTGGTCTGTAGGGGAGAACCTGAATGAATTAGCATTAAGCAGCTGAAGCAGACTGTCACACACACACATTCATCACAACTACGCACGCACACACACACACACGCACATACACACACACTATCCTATAACCACACACACACACACACTGCACACAGATGACAACAGTGATGATGTCACTTCCTGAAGGTAAAAACACTGAAACACAAAACCACAGAAGATAAAGAATAGAAATGATAAAAGTTGTGAAGTGACAAACATGGCCGCCGCCTTCTTCTTCATCTTCTTCCTGTTTGTTCTGAGAGCGACGATTTTTTAATTTTCTTTATTTTCTCCTTTTCTTTCACTGCTCCATCTTTCCTCTTCTCTTCTTTCTCTCCTTCTTTCTCCATCACAGCAATCACACTGCACTCTTTATCTTTCTCGTTGTCTCTCTTTTATTTTATTTAATTTCTTATTATTTTTTATTTTATAAGTGTAAAAAAAGTTTCATTTTGTTAATCCGTAATTTTACTCACTTTTTTCTTTATTTGTCACGATTTGAAACCATTTAATTTTTCATTTTCACTCAATTTTCACTCATCATTAGATTTTTTCCCTCATTGTTTGTTTTTCCATCTCATTAAATTTATTTTAATACGATAAATGTAGGATCGTTTTCTTTTTCTTTGATTATGACTTCAGTTTTTATTCAGATTTAGCAAAATATTATTTGAATTTAATTTAATGTCTCTCTCACCTGGACTTCTTTCTTTCTTTCTTTCTTTCTTTCTTTCTTTCTTTCTTTCTTTCTTCTTTCTTTCTTTCTTTCTTTCTTTCTTTCTTTCTTTCTTTCTTTCTTTCTCTCTCTCTGTCTCTGTCATGTGTGATTGGAGTTCGGCCATTTGCATGAGGTCAGAGAGGTGCATTGTGGGACATGGAGGAGAGAGGAAGATGGGAGGATGGGGGCTGAGGATGATGATGATGATGGTGACGAGGAGGAAGGTCACAGTTAATTGAGCCGACCTGGTTCATTCATAATTGATCGCAGTGAATCCAGAGCGTCGTGTCATTCTGATAATATAACATCTATAATAACTCTAATAGCTGTCTGTCTGTGTGAGAGAATGATGGAGGGATGAGGAAGAAAAATTATGTGAAAGGAAGAAAAGTGGGAAGTTTGGATGAAATGAATGAAATGATAATATACGATGTGCAGGGAAGGAGGAGGAGAAGACAAACAGATTGTAAAGGGAGAGGAGGAGAGATGGAGGGATAGAAGACAGATGGAAGAAAAGAGAGAAGAGAGAAAAGTCGGATCAAAAGGAGAAACAGAGAAGAGGAAAGAGAGAGGGAGGGAGGAGGGAGAGAGAGAGGAGGAGGAGGAAGAGAGAGAGAGAGAGGAGGAGGAAGAGGAGGAGGAGAGTAAGAGAGAAAGGAAGAGAAGAAGGAGGAAGAGGAAGATAGAGAGGAGAAAGAAGAGGGGGGAGGAGAGGGAGTAAGGAAGAGAGAGAGAGAGAGGAGGAGGAGAGTAAGAGAGAAAGGAAGAGAAGAAGGAGGGGGAGGAAGAGGAAGATAGAGCGGAGAAAGAAGAGGGAGTGAGGAAGAGAGAGAGAGGGAGGAGAGTAAGAGAGAAAGGAGAAAGAAGAGGATGAGGAGAGGGAGGAAGGAAGAAAAGGAGGAGGAAGGAGGAGAAGGCGAAGGAGGGGGAGTAAGAGAGGAGAGAGAGAAGAGGAAGAAGAGGGAGGAGGATGAAGAGAGGGAGGAAGAGGAGAGAGGAGGAGGAAGGGAAAGAGGGATGAGAGGATGATGATTGTGAAAAGAGAGAGAGAGAAGGAGAAGAGGAGGATAAAAGATGGAGGGACAAAGAGGAGGAAAGGAAACAGAAGTTTGTCGTTTTTTTGTTTCTCATCTTTACAAAAGACGTTCGCTGTGTGTGTGTGTGTGTGTGTGTGTGTGTGTGTGAAGCTGCAGGAGGTTATCTATCTATCTGAACTCTCTCTCTGTCTTTCCCGCTCTTTTGTTCTCGCTGATCGCCACGGCGACACACCGGGGGGATGATGGGATGTGGCGGCATGGCGACGTGGGGGAAACACGGCGTCTGACAATGAGACGAGTCCCCGACGACGGGTCGTCACGGCGATTTGACTTTCACAGACTTAACGAGAAAACTTCACTCATTAGAATATAAATAATATGATGGAGAGAGGAGGAGGAGGAGGAGGAGGAGGAGGAGGAGGAGAGGAGAGGAGAGGAGGAGGAAGAGAGGGGGAGTGAGGAAGAGGAGGAAGAGGAGAGAGAGGGAGAGAGGAGGAGGAGAGAGGGGGAGGAGGAGAGAAGAGGAGAAGAGAGGAGAGAGAGGAGGAGGAGGAGGAGGAGGAGGAGAGAGGAGGAGGAGGAGGAGGAGAGGAAGAGGAGGAGAGGAGAGAGGAAGAGGAGGAGGAGGAGGAGGAGGAGGAGAAGAGAGGAGGGGAGAGGAAGAGGAGGAAGAGGAGGAGGAGGAGGAGAGAGGAGGAGCAGGAGAGGGAGGAGAGGAAGAGAGGAGAGAGAGGAGGAGGAGGAGGAGGAGAGGAAGAGGAGAGAGGAAGAGGAGGAGAGAGGAGGAGGAGGAGGAGAAGAGAGGAGGGGAGGAAGAAGAGGAGGAGGAGAGAGGAAGAGGAGGAAGAGGAGGAGGAGGAGGAGAAGAGAGGAGAAGGAGGAAGAGGAGAGGGAGAGAGAGAGGAAGAGGAGGAGGAAGAGGAGGAGTAGAGGAAGGAAGAGGAGGAGAGAGAGAGGAGGAAGAGGAGGAGGAGGAAGAGAGGGAGAGGAAGAGGAGGAGGAGAGGGAGAGGGAGAGAGAGGAGGAAGAGGAGAGGGAGGAAGAGGAGGAGGACAGAGAGAGAGGAAGGAAGAGGAGGAGAGGGAGAGAGAGGAGTAGAGGAGAGAGAGGAAGAGAGAGAGAGGAGGAGGAGGGGAGGAGAGGGAGGAAGAGAGGAGAAGGAGGAAGAGGAGGAGGAGAGGGAGAGAGAGGGAGAGAGGAGGAGGAAGAGAGGGAGTGAAAGGAGGAGAGGAGAGGGAGGAGGAAGAGGAGGAGGGAGAGAGAGGAGGAAGAGAGGAGGGAGAGGGAGGAGGAAGAGGAGAGGAGGAGGAGGAGGAGGAGAAGAGGGAGGAGAGGAAGAGGAGGAGGAGGAGGAAGAGGAGAGGGAGAGAGAGGAGGAAGAGAGGAGGGGGAGGAGGAGGAGGAGGGAGAGAGGAGGAGAGGAAGAGGAGGTGAGAGAGGAGGAAGAAGAGGGATGGGGAGGAGAGGGAGAGAGGAGGAGGAGGAGGAGGAGGAGGAGGAGGAGGAAGAGTAGAAAGGAGGAGAAAGAAGAGGGAAGAGGAGGAGAGGAAGGAAGAGAATGAGGGGTAGGAAGAGGAAGAAAAGGAAGAGAGGGAGGAGGAGGATGAAGAGAGTGAGGAAGATGATGAAAAGGAAGAGGAGGAGGAGAAGAGGAGAGAGAGGAAGAGGAGGAGAAGGTAGAGGAAGAGAGAGAGAAGAGAAAGAAGAGGGAGGAGGAGAGGGAGAGAGAGGAGGAAGAGGTGGAGAGGAAGGAAGAGAGGGAGGAGAGAGGAAGAGAGGGAGAGGGAGGAGGAAGAGAGGAGGAGGAGGAGAGGGAGGAAGGAAGGGAGAGAGAGGGAGGAAGAGGAGTAAACAGATTAAACCCTGTAGAAAGTGAAGATTAAAGTAAAGACAACACACACACACTGATGAAGACAAACAGATGCAAACACACTGACATTAATGAAGACAAACACACACACACTGTAATCAGGTAGTGACATCATCGTGGTGAGGTCACAGCTGCACGCCCTTCACTTCACTACAGTGTGTGTGTCTGTGTGTGTGTGTGTTTAATAACAGTTACACACTTTATCAGATCTATATCACCTTTATATAATATATTGATTGATGCATGTCAAGTTGCATTGTGGGAAATGTAGGATTCTGCTTTAAATCCACAAACTCAGACTGAAACCAGATGAAGCTCGAATTCAAACCTGCGATGTTAAAGGGATAGTTCAACATTTTGTCAAATTGGACCATTTCCATAATAATCCCTATAGTCATAGCAGTAGGTTTGTTACCTTTAATTGTTGGTGCAAGCTGTTTTTAGAACGGCGGAGCAGAGCCGTGAGCTGCTCAGAGCTACGCTACGGAGGCTCATTATGGGATTTCTTGGTTTCAAACTCATCAAACTCATCAAATACACAATCCAACAACTCCACAATAACGCTCTGGTGGACAAGTTGTGAGCTGCACATTCACCACGCTATGAGATAATAACACAACGTTACCACACAGAGTTGTTTTAGAGGGAAATTCATGCAAAACAGCTGATGCGCGTTGCCTTCAGGGACAGTTTTTCATCAAGCAGTCTCTGCATTTCCCTCTAAAACAACTCTGTGTGGTAACGTTGTGTTATTATCTCATAGCGTGGTGAATGTGCAGGTCACAACTTGTCCACCAGAGCGTTGTGTTGTGGAGTTGTTGGATTGTGTATTTGATGAGTTTGATGAGGGAAACCAAGAAATCCCATAATGAGCCTCCGTAGCGTAGCTCTGAGCAGCTCACGGCTCTGCTCCGCCGTTCTAAAAACAGCTTGCACCAACAATTAAAGGTAACGAATAGGGATGTGCACGGTTACCCGGGTACTCGAGTACTCGAGTAGGCAATCTGCTACTCGGTTATGAATTTATTACTCGGGTACCCGAGGATTAAAAAAAACGGCACGTCAGAGCGCAATCTAGTGTCGGATCAGACTACATTATCATGCCCTGGTTCGGCTTTTTGTAGTGTTAAACCGTTTCGGATCAAGCAACGTGATTTTCTGCTGTGTAAAAGCGTTTTTGGATCGAGCCTCGGACTTTCAAACCTTTTACAATAATTCTCCCTCCCTCCCTCGGCGACGTACGCCGTCGGGAGGGAGACGACAGGTCTCAAGTCTGGTAGAAAATATACTTTCACTTTACAAACACTCTGAAACCTTCCCTGTTATTTCCTGAAACGATGCGAGGCAGAGAGGACCGAAGGCACCAACATGTGTAGTGTGGACTAATAAATAAGCACCGCTAATGATTTAAAAAAGAAAAGAAAAAAAAAGTTTTCTCCTCCTCCTCCGTGGCAGCCGCGGCATAAATGCGCTGCACTCAGCGCTGCACTCAGCGCTCAGAGCGCATGCAGCGCATTTATTCCCCGGCATAAAGATGCACATCTGCCTCGTATGTGCATCTTAAACTCCAGTCTCTACTCTTATTATCCACCTGACATTGTGTGTGACGACGCTGTGTGTCAGTAATGCGGACTGTCTGACGGACAGAGCGCATTTATGCACCGGCTGCGCTCTGTCCGTCAGACATGACGTCATTTTATTTTTTATTACAGTACTCGATTACCCGATTAGTACCAGCTTCGGTTACACGATTAGTAAATTAGTCGAAATGCCCATCCCTAGTAACGAACCTACTGCTATGACTATAGGGATTATGGCAATGGGCCAATTTGCTAAAAAATGTTGAACTATTCCCTTAAAAGATGAAGAAGATCACCGTTAAAAACAGTGGCCAGGTTTAAAAAGCCGACAAGGTGTGTGCGTGTGTGTGTGTGTGTGTGTGTGTGTGTGTGTGTGTGTGTGTGTGTGTGTCTGCCATTGAAATGGATGAAGCCGCGCGGCGAGGTGCAGAGTGAGGTCAGAGGTGAAGCTCCGCCCGCACGGCGTTCATACATTATAGAGACGGACAGAACAGACAGACAGACGGACAGCAGGAGGTGAAGCAGGGACTCTGACCCGCTGAAGGACACACACACACACACACACACACACACACACACACACACACACACACACAGACACACACACACACACACAGTGCTCCTCCTCATGCATTAGAGACGTGACGTGAGTGATGGTGGAAGGTGAAGCGGCGCTCCGACCCCCTCGCTCCGACCTCGCAGCATTAAAAACACTCCGACACGTTCACCACGTTCCCTTCATGCATTTCAGAGGGACTGGAGGTGAGCTGAGGTACGGCTTTACCTTCACAAGGTCAACGCCACCGCCGCTGCTGCTGCTGAAAGGATTCAAATCAACAGTTTGAAGTTTTTATTTCATGATATGAAGGCAAAAAAAAAAAAAAAATCCAGCCGCTCTACGAGAACAAATGAAAAAAGAAAACACAGAGTGATATTAAAAACAAGTTCCAGCTGCTTCAGGAGTCAAAGGTCTCAAAGAACGTTCTGTTCTGTTCTGTTCTGGTCTTTGTCTTCAGTCGACGACGCACAACGAGCTGCAGTTTTTTTATGTTTTATTTTTCAAAAGCTCCGACCTTCTCAAGGACACATCACCCAAAAAAAAAAAAACCTTTTATTTTGATGGTCCAAAACTTGAAGTTCACTGTTTCGCTTTGTATGACGCAAGTATCGATATAGTTAAAGCTCCATACGGTATAAAGGTAGATGTTTGTGTTAAAGCTCCTTCAGAATAAAGGTGTTTGTGTTAAAGCTCCTTCAGAATAAAGGTAGATGTTTGTGTTAAAGCTCCATACAGTATAAAGGAAGATGTTTGTATTAAAGCTCCATACAGTATAAAGGTAGATGTTTGTGTTAAAGCTCCATACAGTATAAAGGTAGATGTTTGTATTAAAGCTCCATACAGTATAAAGGTAGATGTCCATGTGTAGTGTGATTATAAAGCAGCTCTAGGTTCTATATTAATACTGTGAAAGTATCAAAGCCTCAGTCCACAGAGAAATGCACACAGCCTGTATTCAGAAACTGAGCCTTTAAAAACCAGCCGTCAGGACTTCCTGTCACTTTATGATGTCACAACTAAGCCCCACCCACTATCCAACAACTTTCCGTGCATCAGCTCTTCAAAACAAACATTTAAACCATTTGGATTTGTGCCTTTTTTCCTCTAAATGTGAACAATGAATGATTTGAAAGTAACACTGTCAACACATCTCTCTGGAGCTCTTCATCCTCTCCTCCTCCTCCTCCTCCTCCTCCTCCTCAGGTTCAGATTTACAGCCGGCCATTACTTTGATGCCGTGGAAGCTGTAAAGAGATCAGCATCGCCGTCGGAGACCAGAATTGATGCTTGCTTTATTGAAGTGAGAGGGCAGAACAGTGTGTGTACATAAGTGCATGGTAGAGTGCTTCAGACTGTGTGTGTGTGTGTGTACATGTCTGATATATGGTGTTTATATGTCTATGTGTGTGTGTGTGTGTGTGTGTGTATGAGGGAGGTGTGACTTTATTTCATCATGGATCAGAGGTGACGTGTGTTTAATGGCACGTCTACACACACACACACACCACACACACACACACAGTTGTAGATCTAAACCATGTGAGGACTCGGATTCATTCATCAGCTGCAGAACTTCATGTGACGTGTGTGTGTTTGTGTGTGTGTGTGTGTGTGTGTGTGTGTGAGTGTGTGAGTGAAAGATACTTTATCAATAATCAGTGTGTTTCCTGTCTGGAGGAGCAGCAGCAGGAAAATACTTCAACAACTCGACAGGATTTGGTTCCTCTGAGTGTTTTATTTTGAAATCTGCTCTATTTTTAGAGCAACCTCCTCTCCTCTCTTCTGATTGGCTGTCACCAACCTGTTGTCACTATAGAGCTCCAGAGAGGAGATGGAAAACTACACTGAGATGTTTTTTTGTTTTGTTTTTCATATTCTCATGGATCGACCCTTCAAAATAAAAGACTCAGACGAACCAACCAAATCCTGTGAGTGTCGAGGTATTTTCCTGTCTGAATCTTCTGGGGTCTTTGTGCTTCTCCAGACTGAGCTGATCCGAGGCTTCGTCCAAACAGAAACGGAGCTTCTCCTAGTTCATTTTGAAAAATTTAACACAGCGGAAATATATATGCATACACATAAATCCACTCAAAATGACTCTAAACGCTGCAGTACGTCCTCCAGACCTGTGTGTGGCGCTGTAACGCTGTAATACGTCCACCCAGAACGCCGTTTCCATCTGGACGAAACGCCCAAAACGATAAAAAAGTTAGTTAGATTCATTAGGCTATATCATATTTATAATCATCACCTAATTTTAATGAGAACAATACGGACAAGGTTTTAGCTTTATGTCACATTTTCACGTCACTATATCACTGTTGTGACTACTCTGATGTTTATGAAGTCTATAAAACGAATTGTTGAACAAACATTTTAGATTAGCTGGGCTAACCGTTAGCTGTTAGCCGTTAGCAGTGTCAATAAACAATAACTCAATAAACGGCCCATGAAAACATATTTTTTCCAGCGGATATCTGAGTTCCAACATGACTGAGCTAACTGGAGTTGTTTCATGTCGTGTTCGACAACGGGAGGGTTTTAACAGCTGACGTCCTGGTGTTAGCTTAGCTGCTGCTGTTAGCTGTCAGCAGCAGCAAAGCTAACAACTACGACAACCATGACTAATTACAAAAACGTGCACACAGAAATAGTCATGTTTGTTCAATAATTCGTTTTCTAGACTTAACAAACATCAGATTTAGTCACAACCGTTTTGGCAGCCCGGAGCCCCCACATTTGGTACCTACACCGGTGGCTAACGCTACCAGTTAGCCGCTAACGCTACCAGTTAGCCGCTCGCTAGAATGCTACTAAAACCAACTTCCGTTGTGGTGTGACGCAATGGATCATGGGAAAATAAAGTGGTGCATTATAACACTCTTAATGCACTTTTTTTGTATTCTATTTTTTTTAACTTTTATAACAGAAGATGTTTTTTAGTTTTGCATTAAATTAGCATCTGTTGTAGGCTACCGAACCGTTACATCCCTAGGATTCACTGAAACCTGTAGGCCTATCTGCAGTGGCGGCTGGTGGTCAAATTAGTTGGGTGGGCTAATAAATAAATTATAGGCTACCCATTAAATGGTTAACACAGCTAAAAGTTAGGGTTATCCCATCTCACAAAAGTATAGCAACTAACTAGGCCTACACACTGCATTAAGAAGAAGGGTCTAGTCCAAAAAAAAAAAAAAAAAAGCTTCACCTGGTTCTCTCACACATATACACACACACAGTCTCTCTCTCTCTCTCTCACGCACGCACACACACACACACACACACACACACACACGTACGCACGCACGCACACACACCCGACGATATTGCTAAAAAAAAAAAAAAAAAAGACGATATATGCAGCTCATATCGACGGCCTTTCTGGTCTGTTATCGCCAGGTCATTTAAGTCTGGTGCTCCCGGTGAGTTTAGAAACTAGATTCTCCACTTCGTTCATGTTAGCAAAGACAGTTTAGAGCAGTAAAGTAATGCTACCTGTGATGCTAGCGCCTAGCGCAGTATGCTAGGCTAATGCTACCTGTGATGCTAGCGCCTAGCGCAGTAAGCTAGGCTAATGCTACCTGTGATGCTAGCGCCTAGCGCAGTAAGCTAGGCTAATGCTACCTGTGATGCTAGCGCCTAGCGCCGCTGTTTTCTGTCTTCTCCCTCCTACAACAACACAACTTTTCCTCCGGTTCCTGTCATTGGTCTGAAAACAGCGCTGTTGGGCTAAATGAAATTAGCCCCAATGACAAGTGAATCAAGGGGGCGGGACATGACGCCTGTCAATCACTGACCCTGCGTCAGCCCGCTGCTGATTGGTCAGAACCGATCGGCCTGTGGGCTGAATGAAATTAGCCCCAACAGTCGGTCAATGGCGAGGGCGGGACCTGGCACCTGTCAATCATCCACAGTGGGAAAATGAATGAGAGCAGACTCGGTGAGCTCGGGCTGATTAAAATTAGCCCATTTAGAGATATCCTGTGTTTTTCTTGAAACTATTTAATATTGTTGCCAGTTCCGATTTTACTAAGACTTAGAACAATCTTTTGTATGTTATTTAGAGAATATAATATATATATAATATTTTTTCCTCATCTTTTGTTGTGTAGCCTAATGCAGGGAGGGCTTAGCCCCACTAGCCCATTGATACCAGCCGTCACTGCCTATCTGAGTGGACAGGCTGTGAATAACTGAAAACTATAGATAAACTACCTGACATCCCATCACCTGGTTCTCTCCTCCTCTCTCACATTCACAGCAATAACAAACAATAACTGAAAACTATAGATAAAGTACCTCACAAACTGAACTGTCTCACATCCACAGCTCTTTTTTTCCGTCAACATAATGGATTTTACATCATCGTTCTAAATTAGAAATTGTTGGAGAGTCGTTTCATCTCCATGTTGGTCTTCACAAACTCACATGTTGGAATTCAGCGAGTTCCTCGAAAAGTCATTAGCTCCTCTGCTAATGATCGTACTTTTATTGGAATTAATTTATTTCACTTCTTTTTTTTCTTTCTTTTTTTTTATTATAAACGCTGCTTTTGTGATATCAGACTCTAACTCATTTAATTTATGTTTTGCTCGTGGATTTTCCATTTAATCATTCAGCAGCTGGTGGTGTGGACGGAAAAAATTACAAATATAGAGCAAGGTTGGCCGGCTAATTATGTGCTGTTTTTTTTTGCCACGAGGGGAGAAATAATTTTTCGACTTATCTGACAGCAGAAGAACCTCCAGCACCTAAAACCGGCTCGTTGAGCGTCTTTCTCTCTGCTTTTTATTATTAGACTGAGTTTATTTTATTTGGCTGTGAGATTATAATTGCTCTTGACACGGAGGGTTGGTCCGTATGTTAATCTGAAGACATTTAAATTAGACTCTTAACAAGCAAACGAGATGTTAGAAATCCAAACCCAGGTGAGACAGACATGTAAGGATGGAGAGAAGGGAGAGGAGGGAGGGAGGGAGGTGGAGAACAAAAGGATGGAAGGAGGATGTGAAGAGGAAGAGGAATGAGATCCGTCCTGCTTATGTCTTATTCTGAAGCTTTTGGATTATTAAACTGAAGAGGAGGAGGAGGAAGAGGAGGAGGAGTAAGGCTGGTAGCACGTACAGTGTAAGCAGTGTTTAAACAGGGAGGAGGAAGAGAGAGGAGGAGAGAGAGGAGGAAGAGGGGGAGAGGAGGAGGAGAGGAAGAGAGGAGGAGGAGCAGAGGGAGGAAGAGGAGGAGAGGGGGAGAGGAGAGGAGGAAGAGGAAGAGAGGAGGAGAGAGAGGAGGAAGAGAAGAGGAAGAGAGGAGGAGAATGGAGAGAGAGGAGGAGGAGAAGAGGAAGAGAGGGAGTGCTGGAAGAGGAGGAGGAGGGAGAGGAGGAGAGAGAGGGGGAGAGGAAGAGAGGAGGAGGAGAGGGAGGAAGAGGAGGAGAGAGGAGTGAGGAAGAGGAGAAGAGGAAGATATGAGGAGGAAGAGGAGAAGAGGAAGAGAGGAGGACAGAGAAGAGGAGGGGGAGAGGAGGAGAATGGAGAGAGGAGTAGGAGCAGATGGAGGAAGAGGAGGAGAGAGGAAGAGAGGAGGAGAGAGAAGAGGAGGAGAGAGTGAGAGGGAGGAGGAAGAAGAAGAAGAGAAGGTGAGGAAGGAGGAGGAACCTCCCTATATGAATAAGCAGCGAGGAGGTGCAGCGTGTTTGTGTGTTTGTGTGTTTGTGTGTTTGTGTGTTGCGTCCTAGGAATGTTAATTAAGATCATTAAATGCAAATAAACACATTGACGAGCGATCATTTTTATCGACGGTCAGGGCAGATTGATTGACACCTCGCCATTCAGAGCTGAGGGTGAGAGGGTGAGGGGGTGAGGGGGTGAGGGGGGGTCGAGCTGCCGATCGATAGGAAAACATATTGATCAGAAGAAGGTGAGAGTCGCAGACGAAGACGAAGCTCCGAGTGATACTGACCTTCTGGAGTCTCGCGGTGCATTTAATGCCACGAGCAAATCGTTGGAAATGTGAAGAAACTTCTCTACACACACGCTGCAGTCTGGGAAATAAAAAGTCCCGTGATCCTTGAAGGCATCTTAACGTATAGACGCTGTAACGGTCCCTGGAGGATTGTGGTGATCGTCTTCCAGTCAGTTTTTCTTTTGAGTTGGATTGTGTATTTGATGAGTTTGATGAGGGAAACCAAGAAATCCCATGAGCCTCTGTAGCGTAGCTCTGAGCAGCTCACGGCTCTGCTCCGCCGTTCTAAAAACAGCTTGCACCGACAATTAAAGGTAACTAACCTGCTGCTATGACTATAGGGATTATGGCAATGGGCCAATTTGCCAAAATGTTGAACTATCCCTTTAGGGCTCAGTTCCTGAATGTGTGCATTTCTCAGTATTAATATAGAACCTAGAGCTGCTTTATAATCAAACCTTTATTTATTCCCACTCTATAAGGGACCTTAAACGCTGCATCATTAACACTCAGGTGGAAGTGTCTTGTTTTTTGTATATATATACATATTTATATACAGTATACTTATATTTCTAAGTTCCCTTTAAATGTACTCTGGAAATATACTCTCATATTTACTTTTATGTAAATGAAGGAGTGAAAGCAGCTTTTATCACTCTGTTGGACTTGAGTTGGATTGTGTATTTGATGAGTTTGATGAGGGAAACCAAGAAATCCCATGAGCCTCTGTAGCGTAGCTCTGAGCAGCTCACGGCTCTGCTCCGCCGTTCTAAAAATAGCTTGCATTGACAATTAAAGGTACAACGAGGAGTTTTGTAAAAGCGAAGTGTTTTCTCACTACATTTATGAGCCTCCGCACCGTGAAATTCTTTGACCGGTGCAAGACAGACTCATGTTTTCATTCATCAAGAATTAAAGTCAGAGGTTGGAAGACGATCACATACCGTCGTAGTTCCCACCATAAACGGAGATTCGGCGGCGTTATTCTCATGACTCGCCACGAAACCGAAAGTAAAGAAACGCTGGTCGGCTCGCCCAGCATTTCCACCACCACTAATAATAACAAAATAACCATAGAGACAAAACCATAGATTTATCTAAAATGGACCATTAACAAGTGGTAACGTAGATTCATCCACATTAATATCAGACTTTTTTATAACCAAATAGAAACTCCTCGTTGTGCCTTTAAGGTTTACCTGAATATACGGTGTCTGCTTGTAAATGGTGGCGTTTCCCTTTTGACAGATCTCTATAGGTTTTCCTCAAACAACTTTTGACGCTTTTTACACTGAAGTATCTATGAATCCGTTTGAGGAAGTTGGGGGCACAGTATCTCAGAAACAACAAGATGGAACGACTTTAACTTTGGCACAAACTTGGGCTTGTGAATGATCTGAGGAACAACTGATGGAGCTTCTTCAAATTGGCCCCAGAATTTTTTCTTTAACTCAAGGATGAAGTGACTAGACTTTGTGTGGTCAGAGGTCAAAGTCTTAGTCTTGTTAACTCAATATCTCTGTTACACCTTGAAGAAACTTCTTGACATTTGGCACAAACATTCACTTTGTTTCAAGGATGCACTGGGTTTTGGCCCATTCTAGATAAGTTTCAAGATAAAGGTGGTTTAATAAGTGAATAATATACTGTATCTGCTGGTAGATATTAGTGTTTCCCTTGAAGATGGATCTACTGGCACAAATGTAGAGACTCAAGGATGAACTGATTGGACAGAGTTGTTTTAGTGGGAAATACAGAGACTGCTTTCTGAAAAACTGTCCCTGAAGGCAACACGTGCATCAGAGGTTTTGCATGAATTTCCCTCTAAAACAACTCTGTGTGGTAACGTTGTGTTATTATCTCATAGCGTGGTGAATGTGCAGCTCACAACTTGTCCACCAGAGCGTTGTGGAGTTGTTGGATTGTGTATTTGATGAGTTTGATGAGGGAAACCAAGAAATCCCATAATGAGCCTCCGTAGCGTAGCTCTGAGCAGCTCACGGCTCTGCTCCGCCGTTCTAAAAACAGCTTGCACCGACAATTAAAGGTAACAAACCTACTGCTATGACTATAGGGATTATGGCAATGGGCCAATTTGCCAAAATGTTGAACTATTCCTTTAAGGAGCTCCAGAAGGGGATGGATGCAGTGGTTCAAAGGATCAATGAGGGTTTTATTACAGACATTAACAGCTGCACATTGTCTTTAATGTGTTTTCATGGAACAACAACAGTGTTTACTTAGTGCATCTCCAGTTTATACACTGTAAAAACTCAAAATCTTACCAAGAATATTTGTCTTATTTCTAGTAAAAATGTCATTTCTAGTCAAAACAAATCTCATTCTACTTAAAATAAGACTCATCACATTAAAAAGTAGTTTGTTTTTAGACACTTTTTACTTCTTTCAAGCAGATTTTCACTTGAAATAAGTAGAAAAATCTGATAGTGGAGCAAGTTTTTCTTTCTTATTACAAGCACAAAAAACTTGCTTTCACTGGCAGATTTTTCTACTTATTTCAAGTGAAAATGTGTTTGAAACAAGTGAAAATGATCTAAAAACAAGTTAATTTTTAGGTGATAGGTCTTATTTTAAGTGTAAAGAGATTAGTTTTGACTAGAAATGAGACAAATATTATTGGACTTGGTTATTGGTTTTACTAGTGAGGAGAGGATGCTATCCAGATGCATCATGGGAAATGTAGGACCGACGACAGTGACGTTCAGACACGAAGCTGTTAAACACTTTAATCTGAAAACGTCATGTGGGGAACACACACACACACACACACACACACACACACACACACACACACACACACACACACACACACACTCAGACAAACAGACACACACACATTTAATCTAAGACCTTTACACTCCACACACTCTGTATTCTTGCTCGCTAATGACACAGACGCTAATTTCCTAATGCCTCCTGTCACCTCCATCACACACACACACACACACACACACACACACACACACACACACACACACACACACACACACACACACACACACACACACACACGGCAATACACAATGATTAATTCGGGTTTTCTAAATACTCCTCTTCCTCTATCTCTCGCTCACAAATCACACACCAACCAACTTTTCCTACTCACACACACACACACCTACACTCTAATGACACATGGGCTAATTTGCTAATGTCCCCCTGTCCCCTAAACACACAAACATACACACAGAGAGTCGCACACACACACACAAAGTCGCACAAACACACACAGACACACACACTCAGAGAGAAAGACGTCTAGTTTACGCCTCGGTGTGACTGATATCCCGACCATTACGGGCCTTTTATTTACACTGGCTTTACAAATGAGCCCTAATTACTGGGTCTTAATGATGTGGTTGGGGGTGAACAACGATGAGCGAGGGAGCAGCTCTGCAGAGAGATAACAAGAAGAGAGAGAGAAAGAGGGAGGGAGGGGGGGATAGAGGGGGAGGAGAGAGGGAGAGAGGGAAGGAGGCGTTTGCTGGGAGGGTTTTTTGTAAATGTCAAGAGCAGAGAGTTGATGGCTTCATCAATCCTTTATCCCTGCAAAACACCTGGAGGAGGAGAGGAGAGGGGGAGGGAGGGGGGAGGAGGAGGAGGGAGGGAGGGAGATAAGTCAGGGAGAAGAGGAGGAGGAGGAGGTAGAGAGGGATGGAGGGAGAGAGGGAGAGGGTGGCTAGAGGGAGAAGACAGAGGAGGAAGAACAGGAGGAGGAGGGAGTGAGAGATCAGCCAAAGGGAGAAAGTTGGGGAGGATGAGAGATAGGAAGAGAGAGGAGAAGGAGGAGGAGAGATAGGAGAGAAGAGGAGGAGGAGGAGGAGGAGAGATAGGAGAGAAGAGGAGGAGGAGGAGGAGGAGAGATAGGAGAGAAGAGGAGGAGGAGGAGGAGGAGGAGGAGGAGGAGTAGGAGGAGAGATAGGAGAAAAGAGGAGGAGGAGGAGGAGGAGGAGAGATAGGAGAGAAGAGGAGGATGATGAGAGATAGGAGAGAAGAGGAGGAGGAGGAGGAGAGATAGGAGAGAAGAGGAGGAGGAGGAGAGATAGGAGAGAAGAGGAGGAGGAGGAGAGATACGAGAGAAGAGGAGGAGGAGGAGAGATAGGAGAGAAGAGGAGGAGGAGGAGAGATAGGAGAGAAGAGGAGGAGGAGGAGAGATACGAGAGAAGAGGAGGAGGAGGAGAGATAGGAGAGAAGAGAAGGAGGAGGAGGAGGAGGAGGAGAGATAGGAGAGGAGAGGAGGAGGAGGAGGATGAGAGATAGGAGGAGAGAGGAAGAGGAGGAGGAGGAGGAGAGATAGGAAGAGAGAGGAGGAGGAGAGATAGGAGAGGAGAGGAGGAGGAGGAGGATGAGAGATAGGGGGAGAGAGGAAGAGGAGGAGGAGGAGAGATAGGAGAGAAGAGGAGGAGGAGGAGGAGAGATAGGAGAGAAGAGGAGGAGGAGGAGAAGGAAGAGAGAGGATGAAGGGGAGGAGGAGGAGGACAACAGCACAGGAGGGGGGAGAGGGGGTGAGGAGACAAGAGGGGGAGGAAAGATAAAGAGCAGGAAGTAGGTGGAGGAGGGAGGGAGGGATGGAGGGAGGGAAACAGCTACACGGAGGAGAAGAGAGGAGGAAGTCGTTATTAAAATGAATATTTAAAATCAATATATGATCAAGTTCCCAATAGAAAATCAATGAGGACTCGTCTGACCGACTGAACTCAGAAACTTCTTTCACTTTGGCACAAACATTCACTTTGACTCAAGGACTTTAGAGAGAGGTAAAGGTCAAAGGTCAAGGTCAAGCTGATTTTCTATGATTCTGAATAACAGGATGTAAAGGGAACTAGTTTGAGGGGCGGAGGGATACGAGGATACGACCACGTGGAGGTGATTCTAGTTTTTTTTTTCTCTTTTTCTTTTTTTTAATTCTACATCCATGTGATCGTGTGTTGTTTTTTCCACTGTTATAAGACTGTTATCAACTCAGTGACTAAAACCTCAATGTGAGGATGTCAGGATGCAAGGATACAGGGATGAGAGGACATGAGTGAAGATGAGGATTTGAGGATAAAGATGTGATGTCATAAAGATGTGATGATGAGGACATGAGGATGTGACGATGAGGATGTGGGGATAAGAGAATGTGAGGGCATGGGGTTGAAGATGTGAGGATGAGGATGAGGACATGAGGATATGAAGATGTGAGGATAACGGTGTTCACACCGGGCGCGAGGCAAATTTTTCGCACGACCAGATTACATACAAAGTCAATGTACAGACGCGAATTTGTGCCGGCGGCGTGGATGACGCGAATGAAGCGAAAACGCGAAATTCGCCCGTTCGCTTGAGTTCAAAATATTGAACTCAAGCGAAATATTCACGCGAATGCCGCGAGTAAAAACAAATATTCCAGCGGGCAAACTAGAGCGAGGCGAATATTTTACTCTCCCTGCTGCTGCGGTTGTTGTTGCTCGAACAGAAACTAACTCTGCTCCTGTGATCCTCCTCCTCCTCCTCCTCCTCCTCTGTTCCCTCTCTCCTTTCTCTCTCCTTTAACATCTTCCTCTCAGCTCCATCTCTCTCTCATTACAGATCCATTTCTTTCTCTTTATGCCTCCATCTCTCTATCTCTCTCCTTCCTTCTGCTGCCGCTGCTCTGTCCTAATCCCCCCTCTCCTCTCTTTCTCTCTCTCTCTATCCTCTGCCCCGTCTCCTGTCATCCTCCTCCTTTCTTCTTGCCCTCCTCCTCCTCCTCCTCCTCCTCCTCCCTCTCTCATCCCCCTCTCATCCTCCTCAGTGTAATGCAGGATAAAGACATTGGGATCACATATGGCCGAGTGGTAATGGCGGCGCGCCACTTAAATCCACTCATTTAAGTGCAAATCGGTGTCATTCTGAAGCCGCCGAGCAGATGCTAGGCCATGTCAGCATAACTCGATGTGACCACTGCTGGCTTAGAGTGTGTGTGTGTGTGTGTCTGTGTGTGTGCGCGTGTGTGTGTGCTCTAGTCTGTAACCCCTATGGATTGTGATGAAACTACCTGCTCCTTAAATGCAGAAAACAGATAAATTGATAGGCGATTATAGCGAGGGCTCTGTGCACATGGGTCTGTTTTAAAGCTCTCCTATATACAAGTGTGTGTGTGTGTGTGTGTCTGTCTATGTGTGTGTGTGTGTGTGCGTGTGTGTATGTGTGTGTGTGTTTTAAAAGGCCTTGTGCCATGTGAATGTAACAAACAAGAAAGTAAAAAGCCTCTTAATCAGGAGGAATGGGAGGAGAAATGAAGGTATAGGAGGAGGAGGAATAAAAGCATCAATATCACAGAGCGATAAAAGCTGCTTTCACTCCTTCATTTACATAAAAGTAAATATGAGAGTAAATTTCCAGAGTACATTTAGAGGGAACTTCGATATATATATATATAAAAAAATATATATAAAAAAAAACAGAAACTTCCACCTGAGTGTTAATGATGCAGCGTTTAAGGTCCCTTATAGAGTGGGAATAAATAAAGGTTTGATTATAAAGCAGCTCTAGGTTCTGTATTAATACTGAGAAATGCACACATTCAGAAACTGAGCCCTAAAGGGATAGTTCAACATTTTGGCAAATTGGCCCATTGCCATAATCCCTATAGTCGTAGCAGTAGGTTTGTTACCTTTAATTGTCGGTGCAAGCTGTTTTTAGAACGGCGGAGCAGAGCCGTGAGCTGCTCAGTGCTACGCTACGGAGGCTCATTATGGGATTTCTTGGTTTCCCTCATCAAACTCATCAAATGCACAATCCAACAACTCCACAACGCTCTGGTGGACAAGTTGTGAGCTGCACATTCACCACGCTATGAGATAATAACACAACGTTACCACACAGAGTTGTTGTAGAGGGAAATTCATGCAAAACCGCTGATGCACGTTGCCTTCAGGGACAGTTTTTCATCAAGCAGTCTCTGTATTTCCCTGTAAAACAACTCTGTGTGGTAACGTTGTGTTATTATCTCATAGCGTGGTGAATGTGCAGCTCACAACTTGTCCACCAGAGCGTTGTGGAGTTGTTGGATTGTGTATTTGATGAGTTTGATGAGGGAAACCAAAGAAATCCCATAATGAGCCTCTGTAGTGTAGCTCTGAGCAGCTCACTGCTCTGCTCCGCCGTTCTAAAAACAGCTTGCACCGACAATTAAAGGTAACAAACCTACTGCTATGACTATAGGGATTATGGCAATGGGCCAATTTGCCAAAATGTTGAACTGTCCCTTTGTGATGTCACAACAAAGCAACAAAGCCCCGCCCACCACATAAAAATTCTGTACCTGATGATATTTTGTAAAAGGAATTAACAAAAAATAAAGTTGGAAAAGTTGAAAGTCAGCTCAGATTAAAGGATTTCTTAAAGTTTGGAGAATTTATTTAAGATTTAATTAGTGATGAAGTTTGTGTGATTAATTTTAACTAACAGAAGTTACGATCAGATCTAATTAACGCGGTTACTGAACAGGATCGGCAAGTTAAGAAGCTTCTTCTTTTTCTCCGAGTGAAAACACTGAAGGTGGAGAAACATAAAGACACATAAAGAAAAATATACCTAGGCCTATATATCATGATTGGAGATCTGCAGTCCTTGTCCCTTTCAAAATAAAACTTTAAATTCTCACTGCTCATTGAACACATATTTAGATTTATTACATTTTTGTCACAGCTTTATTGTAAAGGATGTTTTTTTTGAAAATTGCATCTATTTATCTTGAAGCATCTGACCTGCAACACTTCCTTAGTTATTAGTTTATTATGATTTAATATATTTTGAGATGAGGAACCAGATTTTCAGAGTCGACACAGTCAGCGACTTCTCCAGTTATGAAACTCACTTTTGTTTTATTCAATTAGAGATTAGAAAGTTTTCAGTGACAGTAAATCCTCCAAGTTTGAAACTTTGTGTGTTTTTTTCTTTTATGGGATGAAATGACTTTAAATTTCCTGAAAGTCTCGTCATGTTTCTTTCTCCTGATTGTTTCATAACTTTCTTGTTGCGGAGGTTTTATTATTTTTTCTGTGTAAATGAAGTTTTTCCCCCCCCGACACCTCGGTGTGATTCAGCCTCTCTCAGCCCCTCAGGTATACACACACACACACACACACACACACACGATAAAAAAGCTCATTTTTATTCAGAGTCGGGGCGCGGGTCATATTTAAATCATAAATGTCATTACGGTTCACGTCTATCTATAATGGATCCAGCATCAGAGGGAGATTAGCTGAATGTGTCGTAGCGTCTGCGCCCCAGTCCAGCTCGTTATTAGCGCCGTGATAACGCCGGTTAATTGTGATCATCATTTAGCTGCTGCGCCGTTTGTGCAGCGACTCCTCCTCCACTCGCTCTGTCTCTCTTTCTGTCTTTAAAGTTAAATGAAAGACGTCGTTGTTTATTCTTTTGTCTTTTGTTTCATTTCCTACATTTCCCAGGATGCTTTTCACCATAGTTTGATTTAGAAAATGATTTTTTTTCTTTCAGATTCTGTTGATTTTTCAGAATATTTGTCTTATTTCTTTTCAAAATGTCTAATTTCTAGTCAAAACTAAACTCTTTCCACTTAAAATAAGACTCATCACCTTTTTAGATCATTTTCACTTGTTTCAAACACATTTTCACTTGAAATAAGTAGAACAATCTGCCAGTGCTTCTAATAAGGAAGAAAAACTTGTTCCACTATCAAATTTTTCCACTTATTTCAATTGAAAATATGCTTGAAAGAAGGGGAAAAGAAGTGTCTAAAAAGCTACTTTTTATGTGATGAGTCTTATTTTAAGTAGAATGAGATTTGTTTTGACTAGAAATGACATTTTGACTAGAAATAAGACAAATATTCTATAAGATTTTGAGTTTTTGCAGTGTAATTGTTCAATGTTTTACAAACTAAAATACACAAATGCACCTTTAACCTGATTTATCACTGTTTCCCCTGGCAATTGGGATCAGATACTGTAACTTAAAATAAAACAAAAACAGAAACGTTTTTTTAAAACCAACTCGTAATTAGATAAAATCTTAATTAACAAATCAAACACAAGAATTATAATGAATTACTGTATGTGTCAAATGAACAGAATAAAAGATATTTATTTTAAAAAATGTAGAAAACAATGATGGGAAGTCACACACACACACACAAGTGTAGCAGTCCTTCATAACTAAAGAACAAATGTCATGTGAGTCTCCATCCTTCTCTTGACTTATTAACTGTGTGTGTGTCTATGTGTGTCTGTGTGTGTGTGTGTGTGTGTGTGTGTGTGTGTGTGTGTGTGTGTGTGTGTGTGTGTGTGTGTGTGTGTGTGTGTGTGTGCGTCAATCGATGGTGTTTTTAATGCAACACATGGGCAGAGACAGGAGGACCGAAGCAGCTCATGTTTCTCAATGGCCACGGAGAGACCACACACACACACACATACACACACACACACACACACACACACACACACACACACACACACACACACACACACACACACACACACACACACACACACCGGGTAAGAAAGAAAAACACATTACAACAGGAGGAATATGATTTGTTTTCTCTACAGTAAAACTTTTCAAACGGTCCTCGAACGCATCACGGTGCTGCAGCTGCTTGATGTGTTCGAGGCGTCGCCGTCGCTGCTGCGTGATGAAGGGCAGCCGGTTCACACACACACAAACACACACAAACACACACATACATCCCAGCATGCACTTCTGTTCTCATTCACAACCCCTTCCTCCTCCTCCTTCTCTCCATCAGTTGTTTTATTCCATTTAATAACTTCCTCCTCCTCCTCCTCCTCTCTCTCTCTCTCAGTTGATTTTCATTCAGCTCAGTGATTCAACAACTTTTATTATAACGCACAAACTTTTTGTCTCCTGGTTTCATCTTAACGAAGCTGCTGAACGTCGTCGTCGCCGTGGAGACGGGAGGGAGGGAGGAGGAGTTACTTAGGAAGAGGAGGAATTTCTCCTTTAGCTGTATATTGTTCTTTTATTTATCGTACGTTATAACTAATAAATGTTCTCGGTAACACTTTACAATAAGGGTCCACATTATTAAGCATTAATATATAAATATATGTTTTTAGACACTTTTTACTTCTTTCAAGCAGATTTTTACTTGAAATAAGTAGAAAAATCTGATAGTGGAGCAAGTTTTTCTTTCTTATTACAAGCACAAAAAACTTGCTTTCACTGGCAGATTTTTCTACTTATTTCAAGTGAAAATTATTTTGAAACAAGTGAAAATGATCTAAAAACAAGTTCATTTTTAGGTTATGAGTCTTATTTTAAGTGGAGAGAGATTAGTTTTGACTAGAAATGAGACATTTTGACAAGAAATAAGACAAATATTCTTGGAAAGATTTTGAGTTTTTGCAGTGTGGATGAGCAGCAACAGGGAAAGGAAGTGTTTCCATGGGGACAGTAAAGAGTGACGCACCGGCTCAGACTTTAAAAACACCTCGTTGTGCTGTAGGTTTGAGTTTTCAGCCTGTGTTGAGCCATCACACTGCAAAACTCAAAATCTTTCCAAGAATATTTGTCTTCTTTCTTGTCAAAATGTCTCATTTTTAGTCAAAACTAATCTCTTTCCACTTAAAATAAGACTCATCACCTAAAAATTAACTTGTTTTTAGATCATTTTCACTTGTTTCAAACAAATTCTCACTTGGAATAAGTAGAAAAATCTGCCAGTGAAAGTAAGTTTTTTGTGCTTGTAATAAGGAAGAAAAACTTGCTCCACTATCAGATTATTTTAAGTAAAAATCTGCTTGAAACAAGTAAAAAGTGTCTAAAAACAAGCTGCTTTTTATATGATGAGTCTTATTTTAAGTAGAATGAGATTTGTTTTGACTAGAAATAAGACAAATATTCTTGTTAAGATTCAGATTTTTTGCAGTGTGTCGTCAAACTGATGAAGACGTCTCATGAATTTGCAGCGCGTGTGTGTGTTTGCGTTGCACTGATCCCTCAGGGCCACCGTACTTTCCCCGAATATGTCTGTATTCATACACTGTATCACACCAGCAGCCGCCTTCTCAGTGCTCTTCATCCTCATCGTCATCACAGGCCCGTCCGGGGCCGAAGGCGGCGTGCAGCAGCAGCAGCAGGGAGCGGCGGGGCGGCGAATCCAACGCACCCGGGCGTAAAAAAGAATCAGAGTTTACACAACGACGAGGCGGAGAAATTAAAGATGATTTTTATTTTCTTTATCTGGAGGAGAATTCATTACCTGGCAGAGGAGCAGAGCTGAGAGCTGTCAGCCAAGAATAATGACTTGTCTAACTGATAGGGAGGCGCACGCACACACACACACACACACACACACACACACACACACACATGCACATTTATAGATACACACAGGCTTTTATACACAAACACACACACCTACACACATTTGACACGGTGTATTTACAGTCGTCACCGTCAAACAGGACAAATATTGTAGTTTTTTTTACAGCGGCAAATAAAAATGTACAAATTTTATTGGTTTCTATTATTAAAACGGTCAAAAACAACAAACAAACACACAAAGAACCCACGTTAGAGAAGTTTATATTCATTGAGTTAAAATTGATCCCTTTAAAATAAGAATCTGTGAGTATTTGTGTCCACTCAGGGCTTCTGTAGTTCTATATAGATTATAATTGATCGGCTATTTATTCTTTTTTTTTCTTTTTTTTAGCACAAACTTTATAATTTATAATCATATTTTTTCTCCAGACTCACAGTGAAGCTGCACCTTTACTTCCTGGGTTTTAGAGTAGCCAAATAAACGTAAACCATTTGCATTGCATTATGGGAAATGTAGGATCCAGCATCTACAGTTTAATAACCTACACATTCTTTAAAGGGATAGTTCAACATTTTGTCAAATTGGCCCATTGCCATAATCCCTATAGTCATAGCAGTAGGTTTGTTACCTTTAATTGTCGGTGCAAGCTATTTTTAGAACGGCGGAGCAGAGCCGTGAGCTGCTCAGAGCTACGCTACGGAGGCTCATTATGAGATTTCTTGGTTTCCCCTCATCAAACTCATCAAATACACAATCCAACAACTCCACAACACTCTGGTGGACAAGTTGTGAGCTGCACATTCACCACGCTATGAGATAATAACACAACGTTACCACACAGAGTTGTTTTAGAGGGAAATACAGAGACTGTTGATGAAAAACTGTCCCTGAAGGCAACGTGCATCAGTGGTTTTGCATGAATTTCCCTCTAAAACAACTCTGTCTGGTAACGTTGTGTTATTATCTCATAGCGTGGTGAATGTGCAGGTCACAACTTGTCCACCAGAGCGTTGTGGAGTTGTTGGATTGTGTATTTGATGAGTTTGATGAGGGAAACCAATTAAGAAATCCCATAATGAGCCTCCGTAGCGTAGCTCTGAGCAGCTCACGGCTCTGCTCCGCCGTTCTAAAAGTAGCTTGCACCGACAATTAAAGGTAACGAACCTACTGCTATGACTATAGGGATTATGGCAATGGGCCAACTTGCCAAAATGTTGAACTATCCCCTTTAAATCTGACCTCTTGCAACATACACACAAACACACACACAGGACTCTGCTTTCTAAACATCCACACACACAGTTTCAGTAATGCAGCACACACACACACACACACACACACACACTCGGTCGGTAATAACCTCCCTGTGCCCCGATCCAGAGGAAATCAGCTGGAATGTGAAATTGAAAACAAACAGTCATTTCAGATAGCGAAGCGTCTCGGTCGGCCTCTGTTTGACGCCCACAGATCATATCCAGATATACAGTAGAGCTCATGTTCCCTAAATCCCTATCTAATAGACAACTCATACATAATCAGCAGCAGCGGCCGAGAGGCGGCGGCTTGTGCTGCGGATGCTGAGCTGCAGCTATCGCCACGGTCACCGATGCATCTAAACAGGGCCGGCCCTAGGATTTTGGTGGCCCCCTAAACAAGATTTTGTTTGTGGCCGAGGCTACTCTCTAAGCGCAAACACCAAATCACTGGTTAAAACTGAATAAAGACGTGTTTATGCCCTCTGAGGTTTGAGGCCATTATCTCGACTTTTACATATTTTCTTAAATTGATCTTTTTAAGATACTTGCACAGGGTTCTTACGGATCCTTAAAAAGTCTTAAAAGGCATTGAATTCATTCATCTAAAAACAAGGCCTTAATTGGCATTAAAATGTCTTAAATCAATTTTTCAAACGTCTTAAAGGACAATTCCAGGCGAATTCAACTCTGGGGTGTATTTTCATATCATTTTAGGTCTAAAAGAATGAATCTGAAGATTTTCAGTTTAATTGCTCCTGTTTTACGGTAGTTGCATCTGTCCCCGCATCCCCACGGCAGCAATGAATGGGAGTGGATGTAAGTTCCGCTGTTTAGGCTGTTTCCAGCCCTCAAAGCCGCAATTTTTTTCCACAGACAGCGTCAGATGGCTACTCAAACATGCACCGAGAGGTTTATTTACTTCAAGCAAGCCGGCATGTTTGTAAAACTAGATCTATTTCAAAGTCTCCCGGAGTCTCGCGCGAGCCCGAAGTTGCAGTGCTGGTGTATTCAGGCGCAGTAGGAGCTACCGCTTGTGTCATAAACACAGGAATAACAACTCTTTACTTGCTTGAAGTGTACATTTTTTTTCCACAGACAGCGTCAGGTGGCTACTCAAACATGCGCCGAGAAGTTTTTTTTACTTGAAGCAAGTCAAGAGTCGATATTCCTGTGTTTATGACACAAACGGGAGCTTTTCCCACTGCATGTGAACACACCGCGCACAGCAACTGGGTCTCGCGCGAGACTCCGGGAGACTTTGAATTAGATCTAGTTTTACAAACATGCCGGCTTGCTTGAAGTAAATAAACTTCTGGGTGCATGTTTGAGTAGCCATCTGACGCTGTCTGTGGAAAAAAATTGCGGCTTTGAGGGATGGAAACAGCCTAAACAGCAGAACTTACATCCACACCCATTCATTGCTGCCGTGGGGATGCGGGGACAGATGCAACTACCGTAAAACAGGAGCAATTAAACTGAAAATCTTCAGATTCATTCTTTTAGACCTAAAATGATATGAAAATACACCCCAGAGTTGAATTCGCCTGGAATTGTCCTTTAAAAATGTTAACATATGGTGAGTGGTATTTTATGGTTGTAATTAGTCTCAAATCTCAAAAGAATTGGTAACATTCTGACATAGAGAAGTTAGTGGCGGCCGTCAACGCTAAATCTCTCACCGCCACCAGCTCCCGAGTCAGTGTTTTTTTTTTTTTTTCAGACTTTTTATGCATTTATTTTGAAAGGACAGCTGGAAAGAGACACAATCCAATGTTCATGTAGCAGTCACTTTACCTTGGATCACATAGGAAAGTGGGTAAAATTGTCCCTAACCCTATGTAATTGATGTGGTGGTTATTATGAAGTCGGTCTTCAATTTCATTTCAAGTGGCATTAGAAAAAGTCTTAAAAAGTCTTAAATTTAACTTGGCTTAGTAGGAACCCTGTTGCAGATGTAACAATACCCAAGTGTTTTATGTCTAAATATTAGAACCTCCGCTGTAAGCACACTGAGGCCAGTTTGTCCTACAACACTGTAGAAAGAAATAATTTAGGCCAAATGCTGGAAATTTGAGGTCTGCTTTTTGAAAAATGTCAGATCCCTTGTGAAAACACTCCTTCAGTCATGAGAATGAACTGTTTTGGTGCTTGAAATAGGATATGAATACAGTAATAGATACGTGTAGAAAACAAGTCTAAAATGACATTTTGTAAGATTGTTTTTGAGCACAAATGTTGTCATTCTGCCGTTCTATTTTCACCAAATGTCTCAAATGTGAGATAAAAGAAGCTGAATATTGACTTCACATTACATATAAAGCTCATAGCTGCACGTGCAGACCTCAGGATGTTTAAATGACTTGATGAACCCCGGTACCTTTCTGATCATGTGGCCCCCCACCTAACGGCTGTGGCCCTAAACAACCACATAGAGGGTTTATGCCAGGGGCCGGGCCTGCCTCTAGAAACCAAAAACCCCATGAAGCTTCACCTGCAGCAGACCAAACTTTTAACCTCTCTGAATTTAAACAGCAAGAAACAGAAAAATAAATGGAATTAATTATAAAATGTAAAATAATAATAACAGCAACAACAACAGCAACAACGACGACGACAAAAAAAAAGGCAATTACCGAAAAGAGAGAGAATCAGGAGGAAAGAAAAGAGAAAAGAAGCTTCACAATTATTTCTCACTCCACTTATCCAGGACTCAGTCGACTGGAACTCATTAATGTGTTGTCAGAGCGATGCTGGATTTTCCTACTGTCAACAAAGTAAACACCGTGTCTATACTGAGGAGGAAGTTCATATTTATGATTATTTATTTATTCATTTAATTCACTTTAACTCAGTCGTTTCCTTCAGACTTTGACCACGGACTTGACCTACTGACTTGTTGGTTGTTGTTCGGTTTTGTTGCCATTTAAAACAAAGAATGAACTTAAAGGGTAATTACCGTTTTTTACAACCTGGACCTTATTTCTAGCATAAAATCCGATTATTTCCTCCCCCAGATAACGTTGGTGTCATTACAAGTCTAGAGAGTCTAGAGTCTACAGGGCAGCAGAATGCAGCCTCTAAATAACACATTATCTGCAGAGAAACTCCTTCATTTCACCAATATTTAGTTCTGATAGGCTAGTGCTATTCCCCTCTGAGTCCGGGGTTAGCTGTTATCAACATCCGGGGTCTGTAGGTTGACCTACTGACCTCTGACCTGGATGATGTCATCTCTGAGCACCGCGCAGCTCATTCTGCTTCAGCATTCAGGTCCATTTTTAGTGCAACTAGCCCAAGCTTTATGCTACGTTTACATGGAAACGAACTGGACAGAAAATGCAAAAGTGGCGTTGCATTCTCACTTTTTATTTTGCGTTTAGACAAGTGTTTTTGGGGTGGAAATCTGCGTGCAGATGGTGATGCAAAAGTCTGTGGAATTCATGCACGCCAGGCGCCTAGGTGGCAGTGTGTCACACATCACACAATACCACACCAAGTCCGCACGCCTGTGTACAACCCAGAATGTTTTCCTCTTCCTCTTCTTCTTCTTGATTTGCAGCAGGCTGTACGCCGGCCGTCGTAACACTGCCCTCTGTGTCCTCCTCAGGTCGTAGCGATCGGAGCAGACTTTTGAGCGTTTTTGGATTTCCCCTCTGGAGGGTGGTTTCACTTTTCTGGGTTTTCAAGCCCCGAAAATGCAGTCGCCGTCTTAACGAAAGGCACATCCTATGAGATATTTTGCCGTTTTCATACGCAAGCGTTGTCGTGTAAACGTAGCTTTAGTGAGTCCAGGTTGAGGAGAGGAAGCCTGTGGAAGCTGAACTTCATCCAGCTGCTCATTTTGTTCTGACAAGTCAGAAACACGTAGAAACGAACCGTAGCATTAGTGGTAGATACAAGCTGCATCACACTGGTTTATACCTGAAAGTTGAAAGAGATGGAGGGATAGAAGAAGCAGAGAGAGGGATGAGGTAGAAGAGAGAGAGATGGAGGTATAGAAGCAGAGAGAGGGATGAGATGGAGGTATAGAAGTAGAAGAGAGAGGGATGAGGTAGAAGAGAGAGAGATGGAGGTATAGAAGAAGCAGAGAGAGGGATGAGATGGAGGTATAGAAGAAGCGAGGGATGAGATGGAGGTATAGAAGCAGCAGCAGTTTGTGTTGTTTCTTGTCAAGGTCACAACAGCTGAATGTGGAGATCCTGAGGGAACTCCACTGTGTGCGTTTGTGTGTCTGTGTGTGCGTGTGCGACATGGCGCAATGTTTTTCCAGCATTTCTGTGTGTGTGTGTGTGTGTGTGTGTTTTGTCTTTGTGTGTGTGTGTGTGTGTGTGTGTGTGTGTGTGTGTGTTTTGTCTTTGTGTGTGTGTGTGTGTGTGTGTGTGTGTGTGTGTGCGTCTGCATTTAAAGCCCTGTAGGGACTCACAACGGGCTGCAGCGACGCATTCCAATCGCTGCTCAATTAATTGCCCTGTAGACACACACACACACGCACACACACACACACACACACACACACACACACACACACACACACGCACAACACAAACACATACACACACACACACACACACACAGTCGTCCAGAGGAAACAGTATCAACACGTGAGGAGCAGACAAACACAAACACAAACACACACATTCCCATTTATAGAAAATTAAAGCCAAATAAAAGAAGAGGAAAAAACAAAACGCACACAAACGCACACCTACAGACACACACACACACACACACACACACACACACACACACACACACACACACACACACACACACACACACACACACACACACACACACAGACACACACACATACACAGGTCCTTGTTGTTAACTTGTGTATTGATGATGCTCTGACTTCTCTCAGCTTTGATGCTGGAGATGTTTTAATGAGTTATTTGGCTTTAACACACACACACACGCACACACACACACACACACACATATACACACACAGACACACACAGACACACACTTGCTGTCTGCTGCGGCGTTAAAGTTGTCGGTCTTGTGTTTTTTAATCAGTACGTCTGATGTTGAATTAATATTGATTCCTCTGCACTTCATTACAACAACAACTTCTTCACAACTCGTAAAGGGATAGTTCAACATTTTTTTTAGCAAATTGGCCCATTGCCATAATCCCTATAGTCATAGCATTATAGGTTCGTTACCTTTAATTGTCGGTGCAAGGTGTTTTTAGAACGGCGGAGCAGAGCCGTGAGCTGCTCAGAGCTACGCTACGGAGGCTCATTATGGGATTTCTTTGGTTTCCCTCATCATCAAACTCATCAAATACACAATCCAACAACTCCACAACGCTCTGGTGGACAAGTTGTGAGCTGCACATTCACCACGCTATGAGATAATAACACAACGTTACCACACAGAGTTGTTTTAGAGGGAAATACAGAGACTGTTGATGAAAAACTGTCCCTGAAGGCAACGTGCATCAGCAGTTTTGCATGAATTTAACTCTAAAACAACCAAAATGCCAAAATGTTGAACTATCCCTTTAACCCAGCGTGCTTTTATTTTGTAATTTCCTGCTGTTTCTGCATATTTGAGGACTTAACAGCTTTTTACTGATGATGTAAATTCATTTGTTTTCAAATTAAAAGCCCACCCACCTGTGCAGGAAGATAATAAGCAGCACTTTAACTCCAGGAGTTATGACATCATTATCACATCTTGGGGCTTTTATTTTGAAGAGCGACACCTATTACAGTAGATGAAATCTATTTATTTAGTAAAAATCTCTTGTTTTTAATTTTATTTTTATCACTTTTTCTCACTCGTCTGTTTTCAGTGTAACAGTTCCTCCACCTCCTTCAAAATAAAAGCCCCCCATGTTGTAAGAGATTCGCAGCGTTAACAGTTACAGTACAAAAATTATGTATTTCACTGCTCATTTCATATTTCAACTCAACTCTTCTATTTATATTTGATCAAATAAAACAAGTCTTCACAATTTTACGCTCTCATATGATAATCCTGGGTGCTGGAGTGTCCTTGAACACACCACAAAAAAAGAAAAAGAAAAGAAAAGAATTGATTCAGTTTGTATTCTCCAACGTGAAGTGAAGTGAACGCAGCTGAGAGGCGTTCAGAGTCGAGTCGAGCTGCTGCGTTAAAATGGCTGCTCTCGCTGCCGGCCATAAACGCTGCAGCAGGAATGAACGGAGGATATTTATAATAAATACACTTTTATTACGGCTGCAGGCTCCTATATTAGTGTTTAGGAGAGAGAGGATCCTCTCCTCCTCCCCCATCCCTCCCTCTTTCTTTCTCCCTCTCCTCCTCCTCTCTTCTCTTCTTCTTCATATTCACACTGACACAAACCACTGATGTGATGTGATTCACTTTATTGATACCAGACTATAACAAAGGTCATTGATCGCCACCACACAACGTAATAATGCTTTTATTTTGAAGTATTTTGAGGTGTAAAAGGAAGTGATGTTGAATCATTTTGTTATTTTTTCAACACAAATGGAAAAAAACAACAACAAAGGTTGTAGTTTCCGAGTTTAGACTTGGAGAATAAAGTCATAAATTTACATGAATAAAGTCGTAAATTTACGGGAATAAAGTCATATATTTCCTACGAGAAAAAAGTCATAACATTACGAAAATAAAGTTGTAAATTTACAAGAATAAAGTCGTACATTTCCTACGAGAAAAAAGTCATAACATTACGAGAATAAAGTTGTAAATTTACAAGAATAAAGTCGTAAATTTACGAGAATAAAGTCGTACATTTCCTACGAAAAAAAGTCATAACATTACAAGAATAAAGTTGTAAATTTACAAGAATAAAGTCGTACATTTCCTACGAGAAAAAAGTCATGACATTACAAGAATAAAGTCGTGAATTTACGAGAATAAAGTTGTACATTTCCTACGAGAAAAAAGTCATAACACTACGAGAATAAAGTCGTCCATTTCCTACGAGAAAAAAGTCGTACATTTCCTACGAGAAAAAAGTCATAACATTACAAGTTTGTTATTTTTTCACACACAAATGGAAAAAAAACACAAATGTTGTAGTTTCCTGGTTTAGATGATGGTTCAGGTGAAGAGTGTTTGAGTTTTCTAATCAGAACCAGAACGAGGCTGAGACTCGTTAAAAATATGAATTTATTATCATTATTATTATTATTATTATTATTATTATTATTATTATTATTATTATTATTATTATTATTATTATTATTATTATTATTATATAAGTGATATTTCAGTTTAAATCAGTTTGATCTTGTTGCAGCTGCTGCAAAAATATAAAAAAAATAAACTCGGAGCAGAGTGAATGAACTGAACCTCTGATACACAGGATGATAAGCATGTTGTTATTATATTGATAAGAAGTGTTGGGAACTGCACACACACACAGAAACACACAACACACACACACACACACACACACACCGTGATGCCTTCAGGTGCCTGTCACCCACTTGCACAAAGCAAAATGGCCTCAAGACTCAGACACACTTAGTATAACCTCAGGGCCTATGTGTGTGTGTATCTGTGTGTGTCTGTGTGTGTGTGTGGACAAGCTCAAGGCTAAATCTCATTCATCAGGCAGAAAGGTCCTTGGGGCAAATAGACGCACACACATAGACACACACAGACACACACAGCCGCTGTACGAGTCATTAACACACCAAACAAATGAAAATCTCCTCAATAATAAAATAACACTAAGCAGCAGTGGAGGAATTAGCATGAGGAACATGATGAAAGTGCTCCTCCATTGTGTCCTTATCACATATCCCATAATGCACTGGGAGTCAGGGATTGGCCCGGGCGTTCGGACGTTCGTTCGTTCGACACCCGGGCTTATCAGCGTCTGGGGGGGCCAAGTCGCGTTCAAAGACCGCCATTGTTGTGAGATTTGGGGGGAGAACAGAGGAGAGATTTCCAGGTCTTTAAAAGCCACCGCAGTGGATTTGGTGAGTGAGTGGGCAAGAGACATTGAAAATACATGGCAAACAGAGAGAGAGAGAGAGAGGACAGAAGACAGATAGAAATGATAAAAAAGAAAAGAAAAAGACGAACAAAGAGGAGACAAACAAACCAGCTGGACGCCGAAATCCATGTCTGTCTGTAAAACAAACATCTACCTTTATTTTGAAGGAGCTTTAACACAAACATCTACCTTTATTTTGAAGGAACTTTAACACAAACATCTACCTTTATTTTGAAGGAGCTTTATTAAAAACATCTACCTTTATTTTGAAGGAGCTCTAACACAAACATCTACCTTTATTTTGAAGGAGCTTTATTAAAAACATCTACCCTTATTTTGAAGGAGCTTTAACACAAACATCTACCCTTATTTTGAAAGAGCTCTAACAGAAACATCTACCCTTATTTTGAAGGAGCTCTAACAGAAACATCTACCTTTATTTTGAAGGCGCTTTAACACAAACATCTAGCTTTATTTTGAAGGAGCTTTAAGACAAACATCTACCTTTATTTTGAAGGAGCTTTATTAAAAACAACTACCTTTATTTTGAAGGAGCTTTATTAAAAACATCTACCTTTATTTTGAAGGAGCTCTAACAGAAACATCTACCCTTATTTTGAAAGAGCTTTAACAAAAACATCTACCTTTATTTTGAAGGAGCTCTAACAGAAACATCTACCTTTATTTTGAAGGAGCTTTATTAAAAACATCTAACTTTATTTTGAAGGAGCTCTAACAGAAAGAAGAGGACAGAAGTCTGATAAAACAGATAGAAACAGATAGAAAAAGAGGGACAAAGAGGAGACAAACAAACCAGCTGGACGCCGAAATCCATGTCTGTAGCACGGCCATGATGGTTCCTGTGTGTGTCTGTGTGTGTGTGTGTCTGTGCGTGTGTGTTGTTTGTTTTTAAAAAAAGAAAAACACAACACGACACTTTTGTTTCTCTCTGTGTGAAATATGGACGTTTGCATTAAAAATCAGCCGTTAAAGATCCACAGAGCTGCAGGAGAGTGAGTCATCACAACCCCCCCGAACCCCGAGGGGGGGCTGTGTTTATGTATTTAAGTGTGTGCGTTAGTGTGTGTGTGTGTGTGTGTGTGTGTGTGTGTGCGTGCAGCGCTTAAATGTAAACAGCAGACTCAAGCTGAGCAGTTAAAATGTTTATCCTCGTCTGAATAAACACAAACACACACACACAGACACTCTTTCTTTCCTCTTTGTCACTTTACGTTCGAAAGTTAAGTGGATAATAACTTTGTTGTCATGGTAACGGTATAATTATAGTATATCAGACGGTCGCTCCGGTGACGATTAGTTCTGAAACAGGAAACAAACGTTGAAAAGAAATAATAATAAATAAATAAATTAAAACAGAGGGCCACATTGAGAAAGAAAAAACAAAGACTTCGAGAATAAAGTCGTACATTTCCTACGAGAAAAAAGTCATAACATTACGGGAA